>NW_025533485.1:1212500-1215000 GCF_020615455.1 Coregonus clupeaformis | reverse complement strand
GTAGTGGGTTTGATCCCCGGGACCACCCATACACAAAAATGTATGCACGTATGACTTTAAGTCGCTTTGGATAAAAGTGTCTGCTAAATGGCATGAGCATTCATTTCAGATGGAAAAAAATGCAAAACATTTGCTTTTATCACATTTTTGGAATCAAGCCCTTCATATCAGGGCTTGATCATTACAGTTATATTACATAGACTCCATATGTCATAAAGGATTCAAACAAATACAGAAAATATATGATAAATGTGTACAGTACCGTGGGATCATGTCAAAGCCTGAGGTGTGTGAGTCGAACATATAGATATTGCTGCAGTAAAGAAGCTTAACAAAATACCGGGTAGGCCTATGGATCAGTAAGAATATATTTATTATCATAATAGATAGTTCTAAACATAACGCTAGAACACACTCCGCACGTAGGCAGGTAGCTTAGTGGTTAAGAGCGTTGCGCCAGTAACCGAAAGGTCGCTGGTTCTAATCCCCGAGCCGACTAGGTGAAAAATCTGTCGATGTGCCCTTGAGCAAGGCACTTAACCCTAGTTGTTCTGGATAAGAGCTTCTGCTAAATGACTAAAATGTAAAATAACACTCTTCCCGAAGGCTCCCTCCAACCATTCTTTCTGACTGATGCAGTGGGACAAACACACACAGAAGATTAAGGTTCCTTTTTGTTAATGCAATGCACTTCTCCACTATGTCCTAGGGCTGTTCTGTTCTGTATGGGGAGAAATCAGGCCGTAACAGGCCCGGAGAACAAGCACGGCTCTGTGAATATTTTAATCAAAAGACTTGTTTCAACCTGCTGAGAGATCACATTGCTTTTTTGACAATGTTTCACTTGGCAGAGATCGAGCACATTGACATGTCAGTCTTTGTTTCCGTTTTCGACGCAGCTTGAATTAAGGTTGTTCAAAGGTCAACACGAACACAGCAGCAACCAAAAGGAAATGTTCCCTGTCTGTGATGAGAAGGGAGAGAAACACTGGTGTTTATATATTATATATATAATGTTCCCTGTCTGTGATGAGAAGGGAGAGAAACACTGGTGTTTATATATTATATATATAATGTTCCCTGTCTGTGATGAGAAGGGAGAGAAACACTGGTGTTTATATATTATATATATAATGTTCCCTGTCTGTGATGAGAAGGGAGAGAAACACTGGTGTTTATATATTATATATATAATGTTCCCTGTCTGTGATGAGAAGGGAGAGAAACACTGGTGTTTATATATTATATATATAATGTTCCCTGTCTGTGATGAGAAGGGAGAGAAACACTGGTGTTTATATATTATATATATAATGTTCCCTGTCTGTGATGAGAAGGGAGAGAAACACTGGTGTTTATATATTATATATATAATGTTCCCTGTCTGTGATGAGAAGGGAGAGAAACACTGGTGTTTATATATTATATATATAATGTTCCCTGTCTGTGATGAGAAGGGAGAGAAACACTGGTGTTTATATATTATATATATAATGTTCCCTGTCTGTGATGAGAAGGGAGAGAAACACTGGTGTTTATATATTATATATATAATGTTCCCTGTCTGTGATGAGAAGGGAGAGAAACACTGGTGTTTATATATTATATATATAATGTTCCCTGTCTGTGATGAGAAGGGAGAGAAACACTGGTGTTTATATATTATATATATAATGTTCCCTGTCTGTGATGAGAAGGGAGAGAAACACTGGTGTTTATATATTATATATATAATGTTCCCTGTCTGTGATGAGAAGGGAGAGAAACACTGGTGTTTATATATTATATATATATATGATCCATGTTTAGCTCTCCCTCTCTCTCTCTCTCTCTCTCTCTCTCTCTCTCTCTCTCTCTCTCTCTCTCTCTCTCTCTCTCTCTCTCTCTCTCTCTCTCTCTCTCTCTCTCTCTCTCTCTCTCTCTCTCTCTCTCTCTCTCTCTCTCTCTCTCTCTCTCTCTCTCTCTCTCTCTCTCTCTCTCTCTCTCTCTATCTCTCTGCTCTCTCTCTTGTGAGTAAATCATCTTGCAGCTCAGCAGGGGGTGGTCTCTAAAGTAACTGTGATTGAAACTGAAAAGAGCCAGAGCAAGAATCAAATTGACCAAAGCTCTGTTGGTACACTCCACTGCTGTTGAGTTGGTACAATCCACTGCTGTTGAGTTGGTACACTCACTTTAAGCCACTGAACTGTAGAACAGAGCAGTTTAAAACGAATCACTCAGCTACTTTAAGCTTCAAGCATCCTGGTTTGTAACGCAGAATAGTGAGTAAAGAAACGATTCAAATGGGTTTTCAAGATCTCCTTCTGAAAATGAAGGTTGAACTGCATCATGGTTCCAGAGTGTATTGGCAAAAGAGGCCACACCATGAGTTAACAGTTTTCAGATTCAACTGCTACTTTTCATTTAACCCTTAGCCTACAGTTTTCCGCGGCCTGGCGGAAATCTAATTAACAATCTGTCAGTTCAAGCTAAAGATATCTGTTTATTTGCTGCGTCTCAA
>NW_025533485.1:1197500-1202500 GCF_020615455.1 Coregonus clupeaformis | reverse complement strand
CACTGCACTGAGGCTGGGAAACACTGTCACCACCGATAAACTACATTAATAGAGAATTTCAATAAGCCACGCTCAAGGTACTTATTTCCCTCATTAAAATGCAAATCAATTTATAACATTTTTGACATGCGTTTTTCTGGATTTTTTTGTTGTTATTCTGTCTCTCACTGTTCAAATAAACCTACCATTAAAATTATAGACTGATCACGTCTTTGTCAGTGGGCAAACATACAACATCAGCAGGGGATCGAATACTTTTTTCCCTCACTGTATAATCTTTAAAAGCTTTATTCCACTTGATGTGAGTGAATGTCAGTCAGTCACCCAGTAGCAGTTTAAAACAGTGAATGTCAGTCAGTCACCCAGTAGCAGTTTAAAACAGTGAATGTCAGTCAGTCACCCAGTAGCAGTTTAAAACAGTGAATGTCAGTCAGTCACCCAGTAGCAGTTTAAAACAGTGAACGTCAGTCAGTCACCCAGTAGGAATTTCAAACTAAGATAGCAGCTGTATGTTAATGGCACAGTGCATTGCTTTTTGACACACATGTATTGGGATTGATACTTTACACCAGGGTTTCCCTACCCTCTCCTAGGTCCCCCCAGACGTTTCACATTAATGTTTTAACCCTAAACTGGCACACCTCATTCAATTAGTCAACTAATCATCAAGCCTTTGATCCAATTAGTCAACGAATCATCAAGATCTTTAGACAGCTGATCTAAAGGATCAACCCTGCTTTAGACAGCTGATCTAAAGGATCAACCCTGCTTTAGACAGCTGATCTAAAGGATCAACCATGCTTCAGACAGCTGATCTAAAGGATCAATCCTGCTTTAGACAGCCACACCTGGTTGATCCTTTAGATCAGCTGTCTAAAGCAGGGTTGATCTAAAGGATCAACCCTGCTTTAGACAGCTGATCTAAAGGATCAACCCTGCTTCAGACAGCTGATCTAAAGGATCAACCCTGCTTCAGACAGCTGATCTAAAGGATCAACCCTGCTTTAGAAAGCTGATCTAAAGGATCAACCCTGCTTCAGACAGCTGATCTAAAGGATCAACCCTGCTTTAGACAGCTGATCTAAAGAGTCAACCCTGCTTTAGACAGCTGATCTAAAGGATCAACCCTGCTTTAGACAGCTGATCTAAAGGATCAACCTGCTTTAAACAGCTGATCTAAAGGATCAAGCCTGCTTTAGACAGCTTATCTAAAGGATCAACCATGCTTCAGACAGCTGATCTAAAGGATCAATCCTGCTTTAGACAGCCACACCTGGTTGATCCTTTAGATCAGCTGTCTAAAGCAGGGTTGATCTAAAGGATCAACCCTGCTTTAGACAGCTGATCTAAAGGATCAGCCCTGCTTCAGACAGCTGATCTAAAGGATCAACCCTGCTTTAGACAGCTGATCTAAAGGATCAACCCTGCTTCAGACAGCTGATCTAAAGGATCAACCCTGCTTTAGACAGCTGATCTAAAGAGTCAACCCTGCTTTAGACAGCTGATCTAAAGGATCAACCCTGCTTTAGACAGCTGATCTAAAGAGTCAACCCTGCTTTAGACAGATGAGCTAAAGGATCAGCCCTGCTTTAGACAGCTGATCTAAAGGATCAATCTGCTTTAGACAGCTGATCTAAAGTATAAACCCTGCTTTAGACATCTGATCTAAATGATCAAGCCTGCTTTAGACAGCTGATTAAAAGGATCAACCCTGCTTTAGACAGCTGATCTAAAGGATCAACCCTGCTTTAGACAGCTGATCTTAAGGATCAACCTGCATTAGGCTGCTGATCTAAAGGATCAACCTTGCTTTAGACAGCTGATCTAAAGGATAAACCCTGCTTTAGACAGCTGATCTAAAGGATCAACCCTGCTTTAGACAGCTGATCTAAAGTATCAACTCTGCTTTAGACAGCTGATCTAAAGGATCAACCCTGCTTTAGACAGCTGATCTAAAGGATCAACCCTGCTTTTGACTGCTGATCTAAAGGATCAACTCTGCTTTAGACAGCTGATCTAAAGGATCAACCCTGCTTTAGGCAGCTGATCTAAAGGATCAACCCTTCTTTAGACAGCTGATCTAAAGGATCAACCTGCTTTAAACAGCTGATCTAAAGGATCAACCTGCTTTAGACAGCTGATCTAAAGGATCAACCATGCTTTAGACAGCTGATCTAAATGATCAACCCTGCTTTAGACAGCTGATCTAAAGGATCAACCCCGCTTTAGACAGCTGATCAAAAGGATCAACCATGCTTTAGACAGCTGATCTAATGATCAACCCTGGTTTAGACAGCTGATCTAAATGATCAACCCTGCTTCAGACAGCTGATCTAAAGGATCAACCCCGCTTTAGAAAGCTGATCTAAAGGATCAACCCTGCTTTAGACAGCTGATCTAAAGAGTCAACCCTGCTTTAGACAGCTGATCTAAAGGATCAACCCTGCTTTAGACAGCTGATCTTAAGGATCAACCTGCTTTAGGCAGCTGATCTAAAGGATCAACCTTGCTTTAGACAGCTGATCTAAAGGATAAACCCTGCTTTAGACAGCTGATCTAAAGGATCAACCCTGCTTTAGACAGCTGATCTAAAGTATCAACTCTGCTTTAGACAGCTGATCTAAAGGATCAACCCTGCTTTAGACAGCTGATCTAAAGGATCAACCCTGCTTTAGACTGCTGATCTAAAGGATCAACTCTGCTTTAGACAGCTGATCTAAAGGATCAACCCTGCTTTAGGCAGCTGATCTAAAGGATCAACCCTTCTTTAGACAGCTGATCTAAAGGATCAACCTGCTTTAAACAGCTGATCTAAAGGATCAACCTGCTTTAGACAGCTGATCTAAAGGATCAACCATGCTTTAGACAGCTGATCTAAATGATCAACCCTGCTTTAGACAGCTGATCTAAATGATCAACCCTGCTTCAGACAGCTGATCTAAAGGATCAACCCCGCTTTAGACAGCTGATCTAAAGGATCAACCTTGCTTTAGACAGCTGATCTAAAGGATCAACCCTGCTTTAGACAGCTGCTCAGTAAACTGATAAAATAATACAATAGACAGTTGCATTTCTACTGACACTTCTAGCAACTGATGTCCACACACACACACACACACAAACACACACACACACACACTCACACACACACACACACACAAAGGAAGGAGAGCAAATATCTATGACGGTTTTACCAAGGAGTTGACCTCACTAACCATCTCAGAGGCTCGTTTTAGACCCTCCTCATTGCTATGCAGGATTTAATTGGTTTTTAATATCTAGGTGCAGTGGTACTCCTCAGAGTAATTCCTCTAATTGCTTTTCATTAGGCCCCCATCTCTTCTTATTAAGTATGTTTTTTTAGGCATGTTTGGTGTGGAACAGATTTTTTGGCAGGAGAGCTTTGACTGGTGGGGCTAAGGGTCTCATAGCACCTGGTGGTTCTAGGAAGGAGAACTGAGAGGGTGGGTAGTGGAGAGGACAGATAGGGTAGTTACGGGAAAGGAGAGGACATGAGAGACAGGGTGGATATAGGAGAGGAGAGGAGAGGAGAGGAGAGGAGAGGAGAGGAGAGGAGAGGAGAGGGAGAGGGAGGAGAGGGAGGAGAGGAGAGGAGAGGAGAGGAGAGGGAGAGGAGAGGAGAGGAGAGGAGAGGAGGAATGAGACAGGGTGGGGGGATAGAGGAGAGGAGAGGAGCAGAGCGGAGAGGAGAGGAGAGGAGAGGAGAGGAGAGGAGAGGAGAGGAGAGGAGAGGAGAGGAGAGGAGAGGAGAGGAGAGGAGAGACAGGGTGGGTTGAGGAGAGGAGAGGAGAAAGAGGGAGGGAGAGAGGAGAGGCGAGGAGAGGAGAGGAGAGGAGAGGAGAGGAGAGGAGAGGAGAGGAGAGGAGAGGAGAGGAGAGGAGAGGAGAGGAGAGGAGAGGAGAGGAGAGGAGAGGAGAGGAGAGGAGAGGAGAGGAGAGACAGGGTGGGTTGAGTAGAGGAGAGGAGAAAGAGGGAGGGAGAGAAGAGAGGAGAGGAGAGGAGAGACAGGGTGGGTTGAGGAGAGGAGAGGAGAAAGAGGGAGGGAGAGAGGAGAGGCGAGGAGAGGAGAGGAGAGGAGAGAGAGGAGAGGAGAGGAGAGGAGAGGAGAGGAGAGGAGAGGAGAGGGAGAGGAGAGGAGAGGAGAGGAGAGGGAGGGAGAGGAGAGGAGGAGGAGGGGCAGACGGGTGGGTTGAGTAGAGGAGAGGAGAAAGAGGGAGGGAGAGAGGAGAGGAGAGGCGAGGAGAGGGAGAGGAGGAGAGGAGAGGGGGAGAGAGAGGAGAGGAGAGGAGAGGAGAGGAGAGGAGGAGAGGAGAGGAGAGGAGAGGAGAGGAGAGGAGAGGAGAGGAGAGGAGAGGACAGACAGGGTGGGTTGAGTAGAGGAGAGGAGAAAGAGGGAGGGAGAGAGGAGAAGAGAGGAGAGGCGAGGAGAGGAGAGGAGAGGAGAGGAGAGGAGAGGAGAGGAGAGGAGAGGAGAGGAGAGGAGAGGAGAGGAGAGGAGAGAGGAGAGGAGAGGAGAGGACAGGACAGGAGAGGAGAGGAGAGGAGAGGAAGGAGGAATGAGACAGGGTGGGGGGATAGAGGAGAGGAAAGGAGCGGAGAGGAGAGGAGAGGAGAGGAGAGGAGAGGAGAGGAGAGGAGAGGAGAGGAGAGGAGAGGGAGAGGAGAGGAGAGACAGGGTGGGTTGAGGAGAGGAGAGGAGAAAGAGGGAGGGAGAGAGGAGAGGAGAGGCGAGGTGAGGAGAGGAGAGGAGAGGAGAGGAGAAGAAGGAGGAATGAGACAGGGTGGGGGGATAGAGGAGAGGAGAGGAGAGGAGAAAGAGGGAGGGAGAGAGGAGATGAGAGGCGAGGAGAGGAGAGGAGAGGAGAGGAGAGGAGAGGAGAGGAGAGGAGAGGAGAGGAGAGGAGAGGGAGAGGAGAGGAGAGGAGAGGAGAGGAGAGGAGAGGAGAGGAGAGGAGAGAGGAATGAGACAGGGTGGGGGG
>NW_025533485.1:1172500-1192500 GCF_020615455.1 Coregonus clupeaformis | reverse complement strand
TATTGATCGATTGACTATGACTTTTCAGATCACCCAGTAGTGCTATCTGCAGGGTTAGCTCCAGTTAAATATTGTAATCCTTTAGTCATTCCTGGACCTGTGACCAAAAACAAGCTACAAATGGACAGAACCAAAACAAATGATCTAATGATTCTGTCTCTTCGCAGCAAAATCTGCAGAGCTGGGAAGATTGTATGCCCCATATAAATAACATTATATTGGTAGCAAGAATGTTGTATAATAATTTAAATTTGAAAAAATTATAAGTTTAGAATCCGGCGTCGTTTTCGTATCAGTTCATAAACCATTAGCCATGGAATCGGTATGTCAAAAATCTCTTCCCAACTATTTTGTAATCTATATGGGACGGCTGTCAATCCTTTGGTCCTTAAATGAAACTGGTATACTTTTTTATTTATCACAATTTTCTTTAACCAATTATGTTCTTTAATGCAGGGCCGACAGACAAGTTCCTTACTTTTTTAAAAACTTTTTCCCCCTTCCATTTTCCTCTTCTACTTTTGCGGTAAGGCTGCAATTACTTGGTTGTCATTTTGGGTAGAGCAGACATTTCCATATGTTTTTCTTAGCTGCATAACTCCACCAGTCCTGCCGATGATATCATTTAAGAAGATTTTACCTTTAAAAAAAAAAAATTGGTCAATTAGTATATTTCAGTTTAACCACAATATATGTTGCTGTCAGCATCTGGGTGAAGTGGTGAAACGGAATCAGGCGCAGGACACAGAACTGTGTATGGCTTTACTAAACATTAAGTAAACCATAGCAAACCCTCCACGCAGGGAAGAGCAAAACAACAGCTCAACAGACGATTTAACAACGAACAATCACGCACACACCCAGGAGGGAAAACAGAGGTAATATAGGGAAACTAATAAGCCTAATGAGTAACAGCTGTGAATAATAAAGACAGGACTAGTGTGACACAGAAACATCGATCGGTGGCAGCTAGTACACCTGTGACGACGAATGTCGAAGCCTGCCCGAGCAAGGAGGAGGGGCAGCCTCGGCTGTATCCGTGACAGTTGCATTATTTGTTCTGTCGTTTCTGGAGGATTAAATTGGAATTGCAACCAACTTTCTATGGCTTGTTTTAGAAATAGTGATATTTGGGAGATGATTTCCTTTTCAAATAACTGAAAGTGAGAGGTTGTAATCTGAATAAAGGGAAAAAGGCCATTCTTGAACATGGGGTGAGACAATCTTACTAATTTACTAGAGAACCAGTTCGGATTTAAGTATAACTTTTGTATGACTGAAGCTTTTAGTGATAGGTCTAATGTTTTAATATTTAATAATTTCTGTCCTCCGAATTCATATTCATTATATAAATAGGCCCATTTAATTTTGTCTGGCTTGCCGTTCCAAATAAAATTGAATATTATTTTCTCATATAATTTAAAAAACTGTTCGCTAGGCGTAGGCAAGACCATAAGCAAATAGGTAAACTGGGGTAATACTAAGAAGTTAATCAGGGTGATTTTTCCACAAATAGACAGGTATTTACCTTTCCATGATAGCAAGATCGTATCTATTTTTGCTAACTTTCTATTAAAATGTATTGGATTGAGATCATTTATTTATTTTGGGATATGTATACCGAGTATATTCACATCACCATCACATCACATTTGAGTTTTACAGCTTTTTGGTTACATATATAGTACATTTTACACACATTTGACTTTCATATTACTTTTATACACAGCAGTTACATTACAAAGATACATATTTTTTTATAGACATTACATTTTGGATAGATAGTACTCAGACATCTCCGGTATACAGTCATAAGACCCATGGGGCGGCGCGCATTTGGCCCAGCGTCGTCCAGGGTAGGGGAGGGAATGGCCGGCAGGGATGTAGCGCAGTTGGTAGAGCATGGCGTTTGCAACGCCAGGGTTGTGGGTTCGATTCCCACAGGGGGTATGACTAAATGTATGCACTAACTGACTGTAAGACGCTCCGGATAAGAGCGTCTACTAAATGACGTAAATGTAGTAACTATTACCGACCGATCATGAGCTTTTTAATCCCACCCCTCAGCTACTCTCAGCCTATTCCACCTATCAGCTACTCTCAGCCCATTCCACCTATCAGCTACTCTCAGCCTATCCCACCTATCAGCTACTCTCAGCCTATCCCACCTATCAGCTACTCTCAGCCTATCCCACCTATCAGCTACTCTCAGCCTATTCCACCTATCAGCTACTCTCAGCCCATTCCACCTATCAGCTACTCTCAGCCCATTCCACCTATCAGCTACTCTAAGCCCATTTCACCTATCTCCGTAGACCAGCCCTCTTTTGATTTCCATGTGCCATATACAGTGGGGAAAAAAAGTATTAAGTCAGCCACCAACTGTGCAGACTATGACAGACAAATTGAGAATTTTCTTCTCCAGAAAATCACATTGTAGGATTTTTAATGAATTTATTTGCAAATTATGGTGGAAAATAAGTATTTGGTCACCTACAAACAAGCAAGATTTCTGGCTCTCACAGACCTGTAACTTCTTCTTTAAGAGGCTCCTCTGTCCTCCACTTGTTACCTGTATTAATGGCACCTGTTTGAACTTGTTATCAGTATAAAAGACACCTGTCCACAACCTCAAACAGTCACACTCCAAACTCCACTATGGCCAAGACCAGAGAGCTGTCAAAGGACACCAGAAACAAAATTGTAGACCTGCACCAGGCTGGGAAGACTGAATCTGCAATAGGTAAGCATCTTGGTTTGAAGAAATCACCTGTGGGAGCAATTATTAGGAAATGGAAGACATACAAGACAACTGATAATCTCCCTCGATCTGGGGCTCCACGCAAGATCTCACCCCGTGGGGTCAAAATGATCACAAGAACGGTGAGCAAAAATCCCAGAACCACACGGGGGACCTAGTGAATGACCTGCAGAGAGCTGGGACCAAAGTAACAAAGCCTACCATCAGTAACACACTACGCCGCCAGGGACTCAAATCCTGCAGTGCCAGACGTGTCCCCCTGCTTAAGCTAGTACATGTCCAGGCCCGTCTGAAGTTTGCTAGAGTGCATTTGGATGATCCAGAAGAGGATTGGGAGAATGTCATATGGTCAGATGAAACCAAAATAGAACTTTTTGGTAAAAACTCAACTCGTCGTGTTTGGAGGACAAAGAATGCTGAGTTGCATCAAAAAGAACACCATACCTACTGTGAAGCATGGGGGTGGAAACATCATGCTTTGGGGCTGTTTTTCTGCAAAGGGACCAGGACGACTGATCCGTGTAAAGGAAAGAATGAATGGGGCCATGTATCATGAGATTTTGAGTGAAAACCTCCTTCCATCAGCAAGGGCATTGAAGATGAAACGTGGCTGGGTCTTTCAGCATGACAATGATCCCAAACACACCGCCCGGGCAACGAAGGAGTGGCTTCGTAAGAAGCATTTCAAGGTCCTGGAGTGGCCTAGCCAGTCTCCAGATCTCAACCCCATAGAAAATCTTTGGAGGGAGTTGAAAGTCTGTGTTGCCCAGCGACAGCCCCAGAACATCACTGCTCTAGAGGAGATCTGCATGGAGGAATGGGCCAAAATACCAGCAACAGTGTGTGAAAACCTTGTGAAGACTTACAGAAAACGTTTGACCTGTGTCATTGCCAACAAAGGGTATATAACAAAGTATTGAGAAACTTTTGTTATTGACCAAATACTTATTTTCCACCATAATTTGCAAATAAATTCATTAAAAATCCTACAATGTGATTTTCTGGGAAAAAAATTCTCATTTTGTCTGTCATAGTTGACGTGTACCTATGATGAAAATTACAGGCCTCTCTCATCTTTTTAAGTGGGAGAACTTGCACAATTGGTGGCTGACTAAATACTTTTTTTCCCCACTGTATTTTTGAACTGTTCTGTGATGTCTTACATGAATTATTAACCTTTAGTATTCACAGATTGTAAGTTAATGATTCATATTTTTCCTGAGAGTATTATTATATTGTTGATTGATTGACGTAATATAGTACATTTATCATAATTTGGTTGTAATCCAGAGAGGTAAGAAAATGTATCTAGATCCTCTATGAGGATGTGGAGGGAGTCAAGTTGTGGATTTAAAAGAAAACATGAATCATCAGCGTACAATGACACCTTTGTTTTAAGCCCTGGATTATTGCTGGATCTGATTTTAATAGCTAACATTTCGATGGCCATAATAAATAGATATGCCAATAGTGGACAACCTTGTTTTACTCCTCTTGTCAGTTTTACACTTTCTGAGAAATGTTACACCTAGGGTTACTATGCATGATTTTAACCCATTTTAAAAGAGATTCTCCAGAATAGAAATGCTCCAGGCAATTATTTATAAACTCCAGTCGTACATATCAAAAGCCTTTTCAAAGTCAACTATGAATAGCAGGCCTGGTTTCCCAGATTTTCCATAGTGTTCTATCGTTTCCAGTACTTGCCTTATATTATCTCCAATGTATCATCCATGTATTAAACCTGTCTGATTAGGATGAATAATATTCGACAACACCTTTTTAATTCTAAGCACTATACATTTTGCATCACAACACTGAAGTGTAAGGGCCCTCCAATTTTTTTTAATGTACTGGATCTTTATATTTCCCACTTGTATCCTGTTTCAGTAATAATGAGATCAGACCTTCTTCTTGAGTGTCTGATAATCTACCATTTACAAAGGAGTGGTTAAAACATGCTAATAACGGTCCTCTGAATATATCAAAACATGTTTGGTATACCTCGACTGGTATGCCATCCAACCCTGGAGTTTTCCCGAACTTAAAGTCTTTAATTGCATCCAGAAGTTCTTCCTCTGTAATTTCACCTTCATATGACTCTTTCTGTATGCTGGTTAATTTTACATTATCAATAGAAAAACAATCCATACAATTAGCTTCAGTTAGAGGAGATGGAGGCGACTGAAATTAAAACATATGCTTTGCTTCCTCCTTCAAAATATCATTGGGTGAATCATGGGTGACTCCATCATTTGTAAAAAAAATTAAAAAAGAATGTTGTGCATTTTTCCCAATATTCCATCAAGTTTGCTATATTTTTATAATATATTACACTTGATCTTTCTTGAATAAGTTCCTCCATTTATTTTTGTTTTTCCTCTAACTTATTCTGAGCCTCCATCTTACAGTTTGTATTGCCATCTATCTGTTCTGTTAGACCTTCTATTTCCTTTGTTAGTGTGGACTCTTTTGACCTACATTGCTTTTGTTTTCGAGATGAGTCCTGAATTGCATGGCCTCTAAAGGCACATTTAAAGGTGTCCCATACAATAAGGGGATTCGCTGTACCTATGTTGTGTTGGAAAAAGTCCGTTATAAATTCCTTTGTTCTAATTATAAATAAATTATCATCCAATAGTACTGAATTGCACTGTGGGTTTTGTAGTCGATTTGAGCTATGCAGATTTCCACAACAATTTTCACATGCTGCTTCCTAACTAACTATAATGACAAAATGCAACAACAAAAATATCCCAACATACTGTATATGGTTCTCACATATTTGCATAAAAAAAAAATAGTAAATTATAGGAACTTGTGGTTTTGAGTGGATTATTCCATTAAAACCCCCTAGAGTCGGTTGATGCACCCATTTTGAGTATTGAATAGCTCCCTAGGTGTTTTTGCTGGAGACTTATCATTTCTTGTAGTGGCTGCAGCTCAATCCCCTCTTTCCGCTGATATAAAGCCTGTTCCATAACATGAAAGCGGCCTTTTTCTACACATGAGAGGATCCAGACAATAAAATCTTAATGAAATCGTCAATAAAAGCCGAACCGTTTGAGCTACAAACTCCACAGCCTTTTTTTTGTTCACTCAACTTTTGTGTCAAAGTGTTACTTGAACTTAAAGTTTTTAGTTGGCCAAATCTTAGCTCCAACTTGAAAAAACTTAGGGAAAAAATAGGTTAGGGAAACCCACACACACAGTGCCTTTCACATACAATGTTTTCAACCTACACATTTTACACACATTTACATTGTGCATGTTCATTTGTACAGTAATTAATATTTAACATGTCCTCATCTGGAATTTGAATTCCCAACCATTCCTGCTACACGTCATGTCAGTGTCAATGACTGACTTCATCTGTATTCCTACACTTTGCACTTCAAAGTAAATCTCAGCTCTGTTAAAAGTACTGTTTAATTTATTATAGTGATTGAGGAGTAACATTAAAACAGAAAACCCTAAAATTAGTCAATCAAAATGATGAGAGAAAAGTCAGATTAACTGATAACTGACACAGACATGGAGGCGTAGCTGGATGCTTGGAAAGCCGTGAACCAAAGGTTGTGAGTTCGACTCCCAGGTGAGGACATGTATGAATAACAATTAATATATAAATGAACATGCACAATGTCATCATGTCTGTCAGTCAACGTGTGTCAAATACAGTATGTACATTGAAAACATTGTACGTTAAAGGCACTGTGTGTGTCCCTAAGATAATTGTTGCCTAAGTTTTCTCAAGATGGTGCTAAGTTTGGGCCAACTAAACATTTTAAAGTCAGGTAACACTTTGACTGAAAAGTTGAGTAAACTATAAAAGGCCGTGGTACTAGTTACTAAATAATTATTAGTTGAATCAACTAGATTTCTTGTACAGTGTAAGTTGAGACAAGTTTGAATGCTCGTTCACATGCTCATTGAAAATGACTGTATCAAACAACAATGGAACATTTTATTAGGCGGATCTCATCTTAACAATATGGTATTTGGTATGTTATTCTCCATCAGATCAAATTATTTACCTAGATTGACTCATCATTGAAACAGCAATGCAATTTTGCGCTATATTTTTTGGGGCCCTTTGGAAGTTTTACATTTGAGTTTTTACAGCTTTTTGGTTACATATATAGTACATTTTACACACATTTGACTTTCATATTACTTTTATACACAGCAGTTACATTACAAAGATACATATTTTTTTATAGACATTACATTTTGGATAGATAGTACTCAGACATCTCCGGTATACAGTCATAAGACCCATGGGGCGGCGCGCATTTGGCCCAGCGTCGTCCAGGGTAGGGGAGGGAATGGCCGGCAGGGATGTAGCGCAGTTGGTAGAGCATGGCGTTTGCAACGCCAGGGTTGTGGGTTCGATTCCCACAGGGGGTATGACTAAATGTATGCACTAACTGACTGTAAGACGCTCCGGATAAGAGCGTCTGCTAAATGACGTAAATGTAGTAACTATTACCGACATCATGAGCTTTTTAATCCCACCCCTCAGCTACTCTCAGCCCATCCCACCTATCAGCTACTCTCAGCCCATCCCCCCTATCAGCTACTCTCAGCCCATCCCACCCCTCAGCTACTCTCAGCCCATCCCACCTATCAGCTACTCTCAGCCCATCCCCCCTATCAGCTACTCTCAGCCCATTCCACCCCTCAGCTACTCTCAGCCCATCCCACCTATCAGCTACTCTCAGCCCATCCCCCTATCAGCTACTCTCAGCCCATTCCACCCCTCAGCTACTCTCAGCCCATCCCCCCTATCAGCTACTCTCAGCCCATCCCCCCTATCAGCTACTCTCAGCCCATCCCCCTATCAGCTACTCTCAGCCCATCCCCCCTATCAGCTACTCTCAGCCCATCCCCCCTATCAGCTACTCTCAGCCCATCCCCCCTATCAGCTACTCTCAGCCCATCCCCCCTATCAGCTACTCTCAGCCCATCCCACCCCTCAGCTACTCTCAGCCCATTCCACCCCTCAGCTACTCTCAGCCCATTCCACCTATCAGCTAATCTCAGCCCATTCCACCCCTCAGCTACTCTCAGCCCATTCCACCTATCAGCTACTCTCAGCCCATCCCACCTATCAGCTACTCTCAGCAGATTCCACCCCTCAGCTACTCTCAGCCCATCCCACCTATCAGCTACTCTCAGCCCATCCCACCCCTCAGCTACTCTCAGCAGATTCCACCTCTCAGCTACTCTCAGCCCATCCCCCCTATCAGCTACTCTCAGCCTATCCCACCTATCAGCTACTCTCAGCCTATCCCACCTATCAGCTACTCTCAGCCCATCCCCCTATCAGCTACTCTCAGCCCATTCCACCTATCAGCTACTCTCAGCCCATTCCACCTATCTCCGTAGACCAGCCCTCTTTTGATTTCCATGTGCCATATATTTTTGAACTGTTCTGTGATGTCTTACATGAATTATTAACCTTTAGTATTCACAGATTGTAAGTTAAAGATTCATATTTATCCTGAGAGTATTATTATATTGTTGATTGATTGACTATGGCTTTCAAAATCGCCCAACACTAATATTTGTAGGGTACATTTTAAATGAATGTTGTGATTTTTTTGCCATTCCTGAACCTGTGACCAGAAACAAGCTACATAGGGGCAATACCAGAATAAATGATCTAGTGATTCTGTCTCTTCACAGCCTAATCTGCATAGCTGAGATGGTTGTATGCCCCATATAATGTATATAACATTCTGTTGGTGGCAATAATTTTGCTTAATAATTTAAATAAATAAAAACTTGAATCATTTGTTGTTTTGTGTAGCAGTTCGTACACCATGTGCCATGGAATCGGTACATCGAGAACTTCTTCCCAAATATTTTACAACCTTTATGGCACAAATTTCTTCGGTTCATGCAAATCTTTTTCCAAACTTTTTCCATTTAAGAATGATGGAGGCCACTGTGTTCTTGTGGACCTTCAATGCTGCAGAAATGTTTTGGTACCCTTCCAAAGATCTGTGCCTCGACACAATCATGTCTCAGAGCTCTATGGACAATTCCTTCGACCTCATGGCTTGGTTTTTGTGGATGATCTTTAATATACAGCGAGCGCATTCGGAAAGTATTCAGACCCGTTTCTTATTCTAAAATTGATTAAATTATTTATTTTCCCTCATCAATTTACAGGCAATACCCCATAATGACAAAGTGAAAACATGTTTTTAGAAATTTGAGCTCAGGTGCATACTGTTTCTATTGATCATCCGTGAGATGTTTCTACAACTTGATTGGAGTCCACCTGTGGTAAATTCAATTGATTGGACATGATTTGGAAAGGCACACACCTGTCTATATAAGGTCCCACAGTTGACAGTGCATGTCAGAGCAAAAAGCAAGCCATGAGGTCGAAGGAATTGTCCATAGAGCTCTGAGACATGACTGTGTCGAGGCACAGATCTGTGGAAGGATACCAAAAAATGTCTGCAGCATTGACGGTTCCCAAGAACACAGTGGCATCCATCATTCTTAAATGGAAGAAGTTTGGAACCACCAAGACTCTTTCTAGAACCCGATTGTCACTCTGACAGAGCTCTAGAGTTCCTCTGTGGAGATGGGAGAACCTTGCAGAAGGACAACCATCTCTGCAGCACTCCACCAATCAGGCCGTTATGGTAGAGTGGCCAGACGGAAGCCACTCCTCAGTAAAAGGCACATGGCAGCCCTCTTGGAGTTTGCCAAAAGGCACCTAATTGACTCTCAGACCATGAGAAACAAGATTCTCTGGTCTGATTAAAACAAGATTGAACTCTCTGGCCTGAATGCCAAGCGTCACGTCTGGAGGAAACCTGGCACCATCCCTACGGTGAAGCATGGTGGTGGCAGCATCATGGTGGTGGCAGCATCATGCTGTGGGGATGTTTTTCAGAGGCAGGGACTGGGAGACTAGACAAGATTGAGGGAAAGATGAATGGAACAAAGTACAGAGAGATCCTTGATGAAAACCTGCTCCAGAGAACTCAGGACCTCAGACTGGGGCGAAGGTTCACCTTCCAACAGGACAACGACCCTAAGCACACAGCCAAGACAACGCAGGAATGTCCTTGAGGGGCCCAGCCAGAGCCCGGACTTGAACCCAATTGAAGATCTCTGGAGAGACCTGAAAATAGCTGTGCAGCGATGCTCCCCATCCAACCTGACAGAGCTTGAGAGGATCTGCAGAGAAAAATGGGAGAAACTCCCCAAATACAGGTGTTCCAAGCTTGTAATATCATACCCAAGAAGACTTGAAGGCTGTAATCACTGCCAAAGGTGTTACAACAAAGTACAGAGTAAATGGTCTGAATCCTTATGTAAATGTAATATTTCCGTTTTTTACTTTTAGTAAATTTGCTAAAATGTCTAAAAACCTGTTTTTGCTTTGTTATTATAGGGTATTGTATGTAGATTGATGAGGAACAAAACTATTTAATACGTTTTAGAATAAGACTGTAACCTTACAAAATGTGGAAAAAGTCAAGGGGTCCGAATACTTTCCGAAGCATAACTGACATACTTGGACCATCATTTTGCTATGTCCTCATTGTGTCTTAAAATTAAGTTATGGCCAGTTCCTCCCCATTGAAATGAATAGTGGAAATAGGCTGCTGGTGCTGATTATAGACTAAATCTATGATGACTATATAACTAAAATACTTTCCCAATGGGGTCTTCTTGTTCTCTGTGAAATATGGTGTAGTTATCATCCATGGTATCATGTGATAAACAGAACACATCCCAATACTGTCCATTCTGTCTCCATATACCACAAAATGTATAACCTGTGACCTCACTTTGTGCACGGGGGCATTGTCATGCTGAAACAGGAAAGGGCCTTCCTCAAACTGTTGCCACAAAGTTGGAAGGACAGAATTGTCTAGAATGTCATTGTATGCTGTGCCGTTAAGATTTCCCTTCACTGGAACTAAGGGGGCTAGCCCAAACCATGAAAAACAGCCCCAGGCCATTATTCCTCCTCCACCAAACTTTAGAGTTGGCACACAGATTTGTCCATCGGACTGTCAGATAGTGAAGCGTGATTCATCACTCCAGAGAACGCATTTCCACTGCTCAAGAGTCCAATGGCGGTGATCTTAACACCAATCCAGCCAATGCTTGGGCATTGCGCATGGTGATCTTAGGCTTGTGTGAGGCTGCTCGGCCATGGAGACCCATTTCATGAAGCTCCCGACTAACAGTTATTGTGCTGACGTTGCTTCCAGAGGCAGTTTGGAACTCAGTAGTGAGTGTTGCAACTGAGGACAGTTGATTTTTACGCGGTACGCGCTTCAGCACTCAGCGGTCTCGTTCTGTGTGCTTGTGCGGCCACCACTTCGTAGCTGAGCCATTGTTGCTCCTAGAAGTTTCCACTTCACAATAACAGCACTATCAGGGCAGAAATTTGACGCACTGAGTTGTTGGAAAGGTGGCATCCTGTGATGGTGCCATGTTGAAAGTCACTGAGCTCTGCAGTAAGGCCATTCTACTGCCAATGTTTGTCTATGGAGACTGCATGGCTGTGTGCTCGATTTTATACACCTGTCAGCAACAGGTGTGGCTGAAATAGGTTTCCACATACTTTTGTATATATAGTGAACAATGCTACCTCTGATACGTGGCTACTATACCTAAATATAAACCACAGACATTGGCCTTAATTAAAATCATCATTAGACTTTTCCACCCTAAAGTGGACACATCTGTTACATTTGGCCTGCTGGCCCATGGACCAGTTTGTAGTCCCAAAGCTTCTCTGCTGCCCTGTATTACTGTAAAAATACCTGTGATATTACTGTATAAATACCAGTGATTTTACTGTATAAATACCTGTGATATTACTGTTTAAATACCTTTGATATTACTGTATATACACCCATGAGGTGTTACAGTATGTGACATATTATGTACTGAATATTACATTACCGTATTGTATATATTTTATGGACATATGCAGACCTGTGTCCTGTGTTACTTTATGTAGCTGTGATGCATGATTTGAAGGAGTCAGGCGCAGGAGGGTAAATCACAGAATACAGAGTTTATTTCGTAATCCAGCGTAACCAGTCCAGTGCGCAAAACAGGCGTACTGGAACAAACATGCACACGGGGAAAATACCCCGGCAATACAAAATACTGAGCTCCACTGAGCTACTAATCATCACAATGAACAATTACCCAAAAGGACAAGGGGGGCAGAGGGAACACTTAAAGTTCTCCAAGTTCTCTCACGTCACCCCGCTCCTCCGCACACTCCACTGGCTTCCAGTTGAAGCTCGCATCTGCTACAAGACCATGGTGCTAGCCTACGGAGCTGTGAGGGGAACGGCACCTCCGTACCTTCAGGCTCTGATCAGTCCCTACACCCAAACGAGGGCATTGCGTTCATCCACCTCTGGCCTGCTGGCCCCCCTACCTCTGCGGAAGCACAGTTCCCGCTCAGCCCAGTCAAAACTGTTCGCTGCTCTGGCACCCCAATGGTGGAACAAGCTTCCTCACAATGCCAGGACAGCGGAGTCACTCACCACCTTCCGGAGACACTTGAAACCCCACCTCTTTAAGGAATACCTGGGATAGGATAAAGTAATCCTTCTACCCCACCTTACCCCAGCCAAAAAAAATAAAAAAAAATAAAACATATTGTAAAGTGATTATCCCACTGGCTATAAGGTGAATGCACCAATTTGTAAGTCACTCTGGATAAGAGCGTCTGCTAAATGACGAGACAAGACACATGGAATGATGAGATATGGAGCGGCAGTGGCTAGAAGGCCGGCACCGTTCCTCCGGACCGTTCCTCCGGACCGTACCCCTCCCACTCCACGAGGTACTGAAGGCCCCCCCCACCCGACGCCTCAAATCCAGGATGGAACGGACGGAGTACGCCGGGGCCCCCTCGATGTCCAGAGGAGGAGGAGGGACCTCCCGCACCTCAGACTCCTGGAGCGGACCAGCCACCACCGGCCTGAGGAGAGACACATGAAACGAGGGGTTAATACGGTAATCATGGGGGAGTAGTGACCTATAGGTAACCTCGTTGATTCTCCTCAGGACTTTGAACGGCCCCACAAACCACAGGCTCAGCTTCCAGCAGGGCAGGCGGAGGGGCAGATTCCGGGTCGAGAGCCAGACCCGATCACCCGGTACGAAGACCGGGGCCTCTGCAGTGGCGTTCAGCGTTGGCCTTCTGACGACACACGGCGCGTTGGAGGTGGACGTGGGCAGCGTCCCACATCTCCTCCGCGCGCTGAAACCAGTCATCCACCGCAGGAGCCTCGGTCTTGCTCTAGTGCCACGGTGGAATGGCGTTAGGTTAGTGGAGGAGTTACGGAGTGAGTTCTGGGCATATTCGGCCCATGGCAAGAACACAGACCACTCCCCCGGCAGGTCCTGGCAGTAGGACTGCAGGAACCTACCCACATCCTGATTTACCCATTCCATCTGCCCATTAGACTTGGGGTGGAAACCAGAGGTCAGGCTGACCGAGACCCCCAGACGTTCCATGAACGCCTTCCAGACCTTGGATGTGAACACTATATCCTCTGGTACCCCGTAGTGCCGGAAGACGTGAGTAAACAGGGCCTCCGCAGTTTGCAGGGCCGTGGGGAGACCGAGCAGAGGAAGGAGGCGGCAGACATGGAAAAGCGATGGTGGTGTTACCTTGGGAGAGGGGAAGATCGGTAAGGAAATCAACAATCAGGTGAGACCATGGTCGTTGTGGAAATGGTAAAGGTTGTAACTTACCTGCTGGGAGGTGCCTAGGTTCCTTACTCTGGGCGCACACCGAGCATGGTAGGCCACCAGTACTTTCCGGTCAGGCAGCGCGGTATGACCGATACCTGGGTAAGTTACAACCTTTACCATTTACTCTAGCAGGGAGAGGTTGTGTTTTCTCTAGCAGGAGGTAAGCTTGGCTTCTTATATGGTGTTGAGTAAAGCTTAAACCATGTATTTAGATCGTAGGTAGGTAGTTGTAGTTAGGTATTGTAGGTAGTTTATTTAGGTAGTTATTTAGGTAGTTATTGTAGGTTTCCGTAGGTAATTATTGTAGGTAAGTATTGTTTACGGCGGAGCCCGGCGAAGCACGAGGCTAGCTAGCTAGCGGGTAGCTACTGGTAACGTTTAGCAACGG
Organism: Coregonus clupeaformis; assembly: GCF_020615455.1. Classification (NCBI taxonomy): domain Eukaryota; kingdom Metazoa; phylum Chordata; class Actinopteri; order Salmoniformes; family Salmonidae; genus Coregonus; species Coregonus clupeaformis. Next base: position 1,178,581 of record NW_025533485.1, on the reverse strand, counting down.
TGGAGAGTTGTTTCCAATGTTAATGTGCTAGCTAGCCAACGTTTAATTTTTACTGCGTTATGAAAGGAACTAGACACGGACACGAATTATCTGTTTAGTGTGTTAACACACTATTGGTAGTTTGTTGTAACCAAGTATTGGTGCTAAACTGTGTGTTATTGGATGCTAGCATGCTAGTTAGCTATGGCGTCATAGTTAGGCATCGTGGGCTGTTGTGGGTAGTTACTGTAGGTTAGCATTGTTTTTCGGCGGTGCCGGGTGTAGCACGAAGCTAGCTAGCTAGCCGTTCTTCAAACAAAGTCAACACAGTGGCCATTGCTAGCTAGCCAACACGACCAGCTAACTGTACTGTAGTAGCTAAATACAATGTACTTGTGCTAGCTAGCCAACGTTTAATTATTGCTGCGTTATGAAAGGAACTAGACACGGACACGAATGATCTGTTTAGTGTGTTAACACACTATTGGTAGTTTGTTGTAACCAAGTATTGGTGCTAAACTGTGTGTTATTGGATGCTAGCATGCTAGTTAGCTATGGTGTCATAGTTAGCTAGCTGAATAAAGTGGGTTGAGTCTATTCCTTTAAACATTGAACCGCTGTGGTTCACAACAATTCTGATTGGTGCCGGGTGTAGCACGAAGCTAGCTAGCTAGCCGTTTTTCGAACAGAGTCAACACAGTAGCCATTGTGTGCTGTACTGTGGCAGCTAAATACAATATATTTGTGCTAGCTAGCCAACGTTTAATTATTGCTGCGTTATGAAAGGAACTAGACACGGAAACGAATTATCTGCTTAGTGTGTTAACACACTATTGGTGGTTTGTTGTGACCAAGTGTTGGTGCTAAACTGTGTGTTATTGGATGCTAGCATGCTAGTTAGCTATGGTGTCATAGTTAGCTAGCTGAATAAAGTGGGTTGAGTCTATTCCTTTAAACATTGAACCGCTGTGGTTCACAACAATTCTGATTTCTAAAGGTGGAAGTTGGGAGAGTTTTTGTTCGGGTGGTTCAGTGAAACAATTATAGTTTCTGAGGTGGAAGTTTTGGTGAGGGAGGCCCTGCTCTCTCCTCTCCCAGATGTTTAGTTCATTTCATTCCGATCTCCTCTGCATTATTGTAGCCATTTGCTACAGCCTGTCAACTATGCCTCTGCCTATCCCTGTTCTCTCCTCTCTGCACAGGCTGCACAAACGCCTCACACCGCGTGGCTGCTGCCTCTCTAACCTGGTGGTCCCTGCACGCACCCCACACCTGGAGTTCCAGGTCTCAGGCAGCCTCTGGAACTGCCGTTCTGCTGCCAACAAAGCTGACTTCATCCCAGCCTATGCTAACCTCCAGTCCCTCGACTTCCTGGCGCTGACGGAAACATGGATTACCACTGAAAACACTGCTACTCCTACTGCTCTCTCCTCGTCTGACCATGTGTTCTCGCATACCCCGAGAGCATCTGGTCAGAGGGGTGGTGGCACAGGAATCCTCATCTCTCCCAAGTGGACATTCTCAATTTTTCCCCTAACCCATCTGTCTATCTCCCTCATTTGAATTCCATGCTGTCACAGTCACTAGCCCATTTAAGCTTAATATCCTTGTCATCTATCGCCCTCCAGGTTCCCTTGGAGAGTTCATCAATGAGCTTGATGCCTTGATAAGTTCCTTTCCTGAGGATGGCTCACCCCTCACAGTTTTGGGGGATTTCAACCTCCCCTATGTCCACATTTGACTCATTTCTCTCTGCCTCCTTCTTTCCACTCCTCTCCTCTTTTGACCTCACCCTCTCACCGTCCCCCTACTCACAAGGCAGGCAATACGCTTGACCTCACCTTTACTAGATGCTGCTCTTCTACTAATCTCACTGCAACTCCCCTCCATGTCTCCGACCACTACTTTGTTTCCTTTTCTCTCTCGCTCTCCTCCAACACTACTCACTCTGCCCCTACACAGATGGTAATGCGCCGCCGCAACCTTCGCTCTCTCTCTCCCACTACTCTCTCCTCTTCCATCCTATCATCTCTTCCCTCTGCTCAATCCTTCTCCCTCCAATCTCCTGATTCTGCCTCCTCAATCCTCCTCTCCTCCCTTTCTGCATCCTTTGACTCTCTGTGTCCCCTATCCTCCCGGCCGGCTCGGTCCTCCCCTCCAGCTCCGTGGCTTGATGACTCATTGCGAGCTCACAGAACAGAGCTCCGGGCAGCGGAGCGGAAATAGTGGGGAGTGGAATGGATAGGGGAACCAATGAAATGCCTAGACTGTGTGAGAATGCCCTGTCCATAAAGTTCCCAGCTGCGCCTGAATCGACTAGCGCCTTACACTGGGGAACTACAATTTGATCAGGAAAGTGGATGGGTAGGGTACGGTGCGCAGCAGAGGGCTCTGAACGAGTGTGGGTGTTTGATACCTGGGGTGATGCGAGAGTACCCTGCCTGCCATCTCCAGACCCAAAAGAACGCTGACGACATCGTGCGGTGTAATGTCCCTTCGTGCCACCAGAGTGACACTGGCGCTGTCGTCCTCCGCTCTCTTGGATCGCGGCTCCACCCAGCTCCATCAGCTCGGGATCCTAGTCGGCCGGGGTTGGAACGGGCAGACCCCCTCCAGGACGTCCTCTGGCCGCCAGCAGGTTGTCCAAACGGATGGCCATGTCCACCAGTTGCGTGAAGGACAACATGGTGTCCCGGCAGGCTACCTCCCTTCGGACGTCCTCCCGCAGATGGCACCGGAAGTGGTCGATAAGGGCCCGCTCGTTCCATCCGGACCCAGCTGCTAGAGTCCGAAACTCCAAAGCGAAGTCCTGCGCAGTCCTCATCCCCTGCCTCAAGTGGACCAGCCGCTCGCCCGCCTCTCGACCTTTGGGCGGGTGATCGAAGACAGCCCGAAAGAGGCGAGCGAACTCCCCGTAGTTGTCCAACCCGCGTTGGACAACTACGGAGAGTTCGCTCGCCTCTTTTGGGCTGTCTTCGATCACCCGGGTGTGGGTGGCTGGATCCGGTTGCCTTCGTTCCAGACCGCGTTGGCCTCGAGAGGCAGGAGACGAGGGCGGACACCTTCTCCCGCTCCGATGGGGCCGGCCTGATGCTGGAGAAGTAGAGCTCCAGTTGGAGGAGGAATCCCTGGCAGAGAGCAGCTGTCCTGTCGAACTTCCGTGGTCTGGATATTTGGATCCCTCTGGGTGCTGGGGTGTGGGTGGCTGGATCCGGTTGCCCAGCTGGTATTGACAGATCGGGTCCTCTCCGATCCATCGCTTCTCCCAAGCTGGCTAGCATTGTTGAATGCTCCTGGACCAGTGCCACGACTCCAGGCATGCGCTCCTCTCCTGCTGACCTCCTGCTGACTCCATTTCGGGTGGGTAATTCTGTGATGCGTGATTTGAAGGAGTCAGGCGCAGGAGGGTAAATTACAGTATACCGAGTTTATTCCGTAATCCAGCGTAACCAGTCCAGTGCGTAAAACAGGCGCACGGGGAAAATACCCCGGCAATGCAAAATACTGAGCTCAACCGAGCTACTAATCCTCACAATGAACAATCACCCACAAGGACAAGAGGGCAGAGGGAACACTTATACAGGTACTAATGAGGGGATATGAACCAGGTGTGTGTAATAAACAAGACAAGACAAATGGAATGATGAGATATGGAGCGGCAGTGGCTAGAAGTTACGGTGACGACGAACGCCGAAGCCTGCCCGAACAAGGAGGGGAAAAGTCGTGACATGAACAGAACATCCATCACCACAAGTCGTGACAGTAGCCAAGAGGCCTCTGAGGTACTACAGTACTATAGTACGATGATGATATGAAGTACTGTACGTGTGTATGTATGAAGGTTTCTGTCCTGTGTTACTCAGACCTGGGTTGAAACACTGTTGAAAATATCTCTGTGACTTTCACAGAAAGTATTCAGATAGTAGTTGAATATTTTAACATATTTGGAAATACACTTTGAAAGTATTTTTAAAACTCAAATACACTGACTCAAATACACTACCAAGCATTTAACACAGGTATTTGAAAATACTATTTTCAATAAGTATTTGAACATACTGTCAAATACAATTTGGCAGACTATTTGTTTTTTTTAAATCTTTTATTTTATTTTATTTTTTATTACCATTTAAATACTCAAATAAAAGTACTCAAATACTCATCCTTTTTGTATTTAAATACCATATGCTTAAATATACATTATTTGAACCCAGACCTGGTGTTACTGCATACAATACATTTGTCCTGTACCACTGTAGGCCTGGAGGTATAACAGTACAGGATGTTATGGACATATGAAGGTCCTGTAATCGGTGATATAATGACCATCATATTGACTGATCATATTGGAGAATTAGGCCACTAATGTGGTGGGATGACATGTATTGGAGAATTAGGCCACTCATGTTTCACAGACACAAATCCTCCAGCCATTCCATTTTCAGATCCTCTCTATCTTTAATCAGTGTTCAAATGTCACCTGGTTGACGATATGTCACTCCTCTCCCCCTTTAGAAAGATCACTTTAGCCCATATTTCCAGTTCCCCCACTTCTATTTCCAGTTCCACACATTCTATTTCTAGTTCCACCCATTCTATTCCAGTTCCACCCATTCAGCTTCAATTTCCACCTATTTCCATTTCCATTTCCAGTTCCACCCATTCCATTTTCCAGTTCCACACATTCTATTTCCAGTTCCACACATTCTTTTTCCAGTTCCACCCATTCTATTTCCAGTTCCACCAATCCATTTTCCAGTTCCACCCATTCAGTTTCCAGTTCCACCCATTCATCTGTGCACATCCCAAAGTTGGAAAAGTTACCATTTTATTATTATATGTAATCAGCAATGTTAATATTATTAGTATTATATTAGAATATGTAATATGCATAAATATTCAAGGATTTTTTTTTGTATTTGCAGTGTACAAACTTAACATGATGAACAGGAATGACATTTACTATAGCGGTGGCCAAAAATAACTATCCGAAAGCCACACCTCCAATCTTCTGATAGGCTGTCACCTCTACAATTTATTATTTAAAAAATTCGAAATTGAAACCTTATTTCACAAAATGGTTCTGGTTAGAACCTTTACACAAGGGTTCCTCTGATACCCTTTTCAGGGGGATTCCTCAAGGAACCTTTATGAATTGGAAAGGTTCCACTGGTGTGGTAATTTCTAGAACTGTAGTAGTCTCCCCTTATATTCCCAATGACAGCTTAAGCGATTGAGGTTCTAGATCGAAATAGTTGAGCGTACCTTAGGTCTCAGTCTTTCATGGTAACCAGAGTAAAACCTTATCAAATATTCAGTAGTGGTGTTTTTCTGCAGCTTTTCACCTGAAATCAAATACAAAACACAGTGCTATTTGTCAGGCCACGGACCAATATATCATTAATGGATGAATAATGCTTAACGGAGTGCCTTCTGCCCCTTGAGCAAGTATCATTGGCTAATGCAACTAGCGTGATTAAAAGCCAGCTCTAGCCCAAGCCTCCTCTATAATGGCTTTTACCATGCTGTAGGTGAGAGGGAGAAATAGTTTTCTGACCCTGCCTGGTATTATGCAGATGATGCTATTATCTCCCTATACAGAGCTTCTTCTAGTCATATTTACCTGCTCCTCTCCTGTCCTATCCTGTCCTCTCCTCTCCTCTCCTGTCCTCTCCTGTCCTCTCCTGTCCACTCCTGTACCTGTCACGCCCTGGCTCTGGGGACACTGTTATGTTGAGACAGGGTGTGTAGATCTATGGGTTTTGGTTCTATGGGTGTTTATTTCTATGTTGGCCAGAGTGACTCCCAATCAGAGACAACGAGTGTCAGCTGTCGTGGGTTGTCTCTGATTGGGAGCCATATTTAAACTGTCTGTTTTTCATTCGGGTTTGTGGGATTTTGTTCGTATTTGGTTTGTGTATGACCATTGACTGTCACGTCTTCGTTTTGTTGTTTTGATCGTGTGATCATTGATATAATAAATATGTTCGCTTTCAACGCTGCGCCTTGGTCCTCATCTTTGGTAGACGATCGTGACAGAAAATCCCACCACAACTGGACCAAGCAGCGAGTCGAGGAGCCATCGCCAGGGAAATCCCTAGC
>NW_025533485.1:1150000-1167500 GCF_020615455.1 Coregonus clupeaformis | reverse complement strand
TGGAGTAATGGGTGGGGGGGTTAGGTTGAGTTTGGAGTAATGGGGGGGGGGTTAGGTTGAGTTTGGAGCAATGGGTGGGGGGGTTAGGTTGAGTTTGGAGCAATGGGGGGTTAGGTTGAGTTTGGAGCAATGGGTGGGGGTTTTAGGTTGAGTTTGGAGCAATGGGGGGGGGGGGTTAGGTTGAGTTTGGAGTAATGGTTGGGGGTTTTAGGTTGAGTTTGGAGTAATGGTTGGGGGTTTTAGGTTTAGTTTGGAGTAACGGGTGGGGGTTTTAGGTTGAGTTTGGAGTAATGGGTGGGGGGTTTTAGGTTGAGTTTGGAGTAATGGGTGGGGGTTTTAGGTTGAGTTTGGAGTAATGGGTGGGGGTTTTAGGTTGAGTTTGGAGTAATGGGTGGGGGTTTTAGGTTGAGTTTGGAGCAATGGGGGGTTAGGTTGAGTTTGGAGTAATGGTTGGGGGTTTTAGGTTGAGTTTGGAGTAATGGTTGGGGGTTTTAGGTTTAGTTTGGAGTAACGGTGTGGGGGTTTTAGGTTGAGTTTGGAGTAATGGGTGGGGGTTTTAGGTTGAGTTTGGAGTAATGGGTGGGGGTTTTAGGTTGAGTTTGGAGTAATGGGTGGGGGTTTTAGGTTGAGTTTGGAGTAATGGGTGGGGGTTTTAGGTTGAGTTTGGAGTAATGGGTGGGGGTTTTAGGTTGAGTTTGGAGTAATGGCTGGGGGTTTTAGGTTGAGTTCGAAGTAATGGGTGGAGGTATTTCATTGATGAAGGAGGACACACGTCAATCAACCAGTTGAATATGTAAGTCTATCTAGCACTCCATCTCTTAATGTTAGAGTACTGAGGGGATTCAGGTCATGGCAGAGAGAGCAGGGAACAGATTGCAGGGTACGAGGTACAAAATGAAGTAAATGGTTTATTTATTTTTTGTCTCCCTCAAGACATCAGCTACTACGAGATTAGATGTTAATAATCCTGGAACTCAGATGGGTCAACAATTTACATCACCATGATGTTATACATGTATAGTAACACATTACATGTGTAATTCATGTATTTACATAATGTAGGACTGTGTACAACATTACTATTATTATATTATATTATTATTATATTACTACAACATAAGAGCAACATACTTCAAGTCTATTGTGGCTTAGCAGCGTAATACTTTGACTTAGACGACACAATGTTGTTTGCGTTGTTTTTCTCATCTGTTGAGAAATAGTTCTGATAAAGGTATTGCAGTTTGATAGATGACTTTTAAGTATTGAAGGTCAGGAGTTTAGGGACTTCCTGACAGTAACCATCTAGTTATGTTCTGTAAGTGTTATTAATGATTTTCATCACTGCTCATTGATCAGAGCCTTAGAGGAGATTATCAAAAGTAGAGAGACAAGGAGAGAGAAAGGAGAGATAATGGAGAGATAATGAGAGAGAACGAGAGAGGAGAGAGAGGAGAGAGAAAATAGAGAGAGAAGTAGAGAGAGAGAGGGAGAGAGAGAGAGAGAGAGAGAGAGAGAGAGAGAGAGAGAGAGAGAGAGAGAGAGAGAGAGAGAGAGAGAGAGAGAGAGAGAGAGAGAGAGAGAGAGAGAGAGAGGGAGATAGAGGAGAGAGAGAGGAGAGAGAGAGAGAGAGAGAGAGAGAGAGAGAGAGAGAGAGAGAGAGAGAAACTGTATTGATTCTTCAAGCCAAGACGTGTGCTTAGCTTTTGCACAGAAATCTCATTAAGGATTTAGAGTTCTTCCACACTTGGTATTGAGCGGTGTGTGTGTGCGCGCGCGTGCGTGCTTGTGTAGTTCTGGGCGATATGGCCAAAATATAATATCATGGTATTAAAAAAAGATAATAATTAACGGTATGACTGTATTTGACGGTATTTTATGTTATCGAATTCTAAAAGTTCGACGTTTGCTTTATGAGTAGTAGTAGTAGTAGTAACCTAGCAACACATACATTCTACGTGATTTCAACGGATCTTTCTCCCTTCTGATAGTTTTATACTTACCTATTTACTACTATCCTTATTTAAACTACATCCAAAAATAGGAATACATTTCTGCATTTCCTCTATTTGAGATCATTTCCACACTGCCACGTAGGACTGCATGATGTGGGCAAACAATCTAGCCCTTATTTTATAACCAAATGTTGCAATTTTGATTTGACTTGCTATACAGAACAAAACCCTTGGGTGAAATATTATTTTGGAATAATGGAAATGTAATTATTATTCTGATTTTAATTGTTAGAATATGGTAGTGGGCACTTTGAATACAGTTTGATATGACAACAAATGAAAATCCCAGGGATGAGTTATTGTCACAGGGTAGGGATAGGGCTGTTGCAGTCATGTCATTTTGTCAGCCGGATATTGTCATGCAAAAGAAATGCCGTCTCACGGTAATTGGCATTAATTAACATAAACAAGTTTAGCATCTCCAAGCCTCCAGGCATACAAACTGCATTTAAGCCGCTGATGTGCACCTTTGGAAAATCTACATTTAAAAAGTATAATAAATCAATTTAATATACACCATCATAATCAATCCATTATTTATTTTAGTCAGGTCTAAAGAAACATTATGATATGAAGAAAATCTATTTCTGGCTATGCTCCATGCCATAGGCTGTACAGTCGTGGTCAAAAGTTTTGAGAATGACACAAATATTACTTTTCACAAAGTCTGCTGCCTCAGTTTTGATGATGGCAATTTGCATATACTCCAGAATGTTATGAAGAGTGATCAGATGAATTACAATTAATTGCAAAGTCCCTCTTTGCCATGAAAATGAACTTAATCCCCCCCAAAAAACATTTCCACTGCATTTCAGCCCTGCCACAAAAGGACCAGCTGACATCATGTCAGTGATTCTCTCGTTAACACAGGTGAGAGTGTTGACAAGGACAAGGCTGGAGATCACTCTGTCATGCTGATTGAGTTAGAATAACAGACTGGACGCTTTAAAAGGAGGGTGGTGCTTGAAATCATTGTTCTTCCTCTGTTAACCATGGTTACCTGCAAGGAAACACGTGCCGTCATCATTGCTTTGCACAAAAAGGGCTTCACAGGCAAGGATATTGCTGCTAGTAAGATTGCGCCTAAATCAACCATTTATCGTATCATCAAGAACTTCAAGGAGAGAGGTTCAATTGTTGTGAAGAAGGCTTCAGGGCGCCCAAGAAAGTCCAGCAAGCGCCAGGACCGTCTCCTAAAGTTGATTCAGCTGCAGGATCGGGGCACCACCAGTGCAGAGCTTGCTCAAAAATGGCAGCAGGCAGGTGTGAGTGCATCTGCACGCACAGTGAGGCAAATACTTTTGGAGGATGGCCTGGTGTCAAGAAAGGCAGCGAGGAAGCCACTTCTCTCCAGGAAAAACATCAGGGACAGACTGATATTCTGCAAAAGTTACAGGGATTGGACTGCTGAGGACTGGGGTAAAGTCATTTTCTCTGATGAATCCCCTTTCCGATTGTTTGGGGCATCCGGAAAAAAGCTTGTCCGGAGAAGACAAGGTGAGCGCTACCATCAGTCCTGTGTCATGCCAACAGTAATGCATCCTGAGACCATTCATGTGTGGGGTTGCTTCTCAGCCAAGGGAGTGGGCTCACTCACAATTTGGCCTAAGAACACAGCCATGAATAAAGAATGGTACCAACACATCCTCCGAGAGCAACTTCTCCCAACCATCCAAGAACAGTTTGGTGATGACCAATGCCTTTTCCAGCATGATGGAGCACCTTGCCATAAGGCAAAAGTGATAACTAAGTGGCTCGGGGAACAAAACATCGAAATGTTGGGTCCATGGCCAGGAAACTCCCCAGACCTTAATCCCATTGAGAACTTGTGGTCAATCCTCAAGAGGCGGGTGGACAAACAAAAACCCACAAATTCTGACAAACTCCAACCATTGATTATGCAAGAATGGGCTGCCATCAGTCAGGATGTGGCCCAGAAGTTAATTAACAGCATGCCAGGGCGGATTGCAGAGGGCTTGAAAAAAGAAGGGTCAACACTGCAAATATTGACTCTTTGCATAAACTTAATGTAATTGTCAAGAAAACTTTTGACCACAACTGTAGGCTTGTTAATTTAGCTGACACGATATGCTCATTAATCCCGAAGATTACTTTATATTATATGATTTTATAGTAAGAAGAATATAATTGAACTTAGCTGAATAAAATAGAAAGGATATTTTTACCATTCAGGAGAAAGTTCGCATTTGAAGTGGCTAAGTTGAGCGTGAAAGTGAACATTTGAAACGGGTCCTATACGCAGTGGTGATTTTAGCATGTAAAACTTGGTGGGGCAAAATAATATATATAAAAATAATATGCATGCCAGGAAAGCCACTACACAACACAACACAACACTAAACAATACATAAATTGCATTATAACGGTGATAAAATGGTGTTAGGGTCTACATAAAGCTGTCCTAACAGCAGAGCTTTCTTTTCAGCACCATGGAGTGAATCCTTACCACCGCTACACCTGGCTATCAGCGGAGACTTGTCTGGCAGCAAAACAGTTCATTCAGCCTCATTTACTGCCTTTAAAAAAAAACATAGCTGACTTGCTCAAACAAATGTGGTTTCTACTGACAATTGAGATTATTTTTATTATTTTTTGTCATTTTAGCAGACGCTCTTATCCAGAGCGACTTACAAGAGCAATTAGGGTTAAGTGCCTTGCTCAAGGGCACATCGACAGATTTTTCACGTAGTCAGCTCGGGGATTAGAACCAGCAACCTTTCGGTGACTGGCACAACGCTCTTAACCACTAAGCCACCTGCCGCCATGTGTACAAACTATGGCATAAGGGAACGCCGAGCGGATAAGAGGAAATCCGAGCTGGGACGGACGTAGTCAATATAACTATTTGTTCTGCACTTTTGAAATGTACAGCGACAGAATTCAGAACACGGGCCGTTCTTACGGGGTTCTCCCTGTACACCAAGTCAGAACCGTGGGATAAATAAAGGGGGCATATAAGCAGACAATGAAAGCTCTTACAATATTCAATGATTACATTTCTCTAAAACAGGCTATAGGCTACATGTGCATCACCAAGTCAGAACAGTAGGCTAAGTTATGAGGGGGAAAGGGACCAAATTATTAGTGTGAGGCACATGGGCTACTAACAGCTTACTATACAACATAGACTTAGTATGACTTTCTTGGGTACAGTAGACATATCTCCCTGGCATATTACATCATTTATGCAGCAGCATACAATGCATTTTTGTTGTGCTCACTTAAACAGGAAGGTGGCGTGGCAGTCCTTCTTGTGGGCTCTAGAAAGAGGTTAGAGTTCCCGACTGAATTCTGAGTTGGATTTTCCATATTTTCCCAGTTGGATATCACGAAATTGGGGAGAAAAAAAAAAGAAAAGAAAAAAGGATCAATATTCACACGCAACGCCATGGGCCAGAAGTTATGATCTCATCTCATCGCTGCAACTCCCCTACGGACTAGGCGAAGGTCGAGAGCCAAGCCACACTGCTTCTTGACACACTGCTCACTTAACCCGGAAGCCAGCCAGGAAACACAGTCGAACTGACGACTCAAGTCAGCTTGCAGGCACCACTAATACAGTCCACACTGCGATTAAAACAAATTGGTTTAATTTTGGCGTATAGGCTAGACCAATTATGTACCAAAGACATCTTAAATCAGTTTTGTTTTATGTTTTTTTGCCATGCGTAATATGCAGTAGGCCAGTTGTTCCCAACCTTTTTTCCTTTCCCCTACTTGTATCTACGAAAAGCTGAGCCCCCCCCCCCCCCCACCAAAATAATTAAGTGATTCATTATCAGTGTAATAAGTGATTAACAGCATCTATACAGCTCTGTCCTAGATCTCCCTCAGACCAATCCTATACAGCTCTGTCCTAGATCTCCCTCAGACCAATCCTATACAGCTCTGTCCTAGATCTCCCTCAGACCAATCCTATATAGCTCTGTCCTAGATCTCCCTCAGACCAATCCTATATAGCTCTGTCCCTAGATCTCCCTCAGACCAATCCTATATAGCTCTGTCCTAGATCTCCCTCAGACCAATCCTATATAGCTCTGTCCTAGATCTCCCTCAGACCAATCCTATACAGCTCTGTCCTAGATCTCCCTCAGACCAATCCTATACAGCTCTGTCCTAGATCTCCCTCAGACCAATCCTATATAGCTCTGTCCTAGATCTCCCTCAGACCAATCCTATATAGCTCTGTCCTAGATCTCCCTCAGACCAATCCTATACAGCTCTGTCCTAGATCTCCCTCAGACCAATCCTATACAGCTCTGTCCTAGATCTCCCTCAGACCAATCCTATACAGCTCTGTCCTAGATCTCCCTCAGACCAATCCTATACAGCTCTGTCCTAGATCTCCCTCAGACCAATCCTATACAGCTCTGTCCTAGATCTCCCTCAGACCAATCCTATACAGCTCTGTCCTAGATCTCCCTCAGACCAATCCTATATAGCTCTGTCCTAGATCTCCCTCAGACCAATCCTATACAGCTCTGTCCCTAGATCTCCCTCAGACCAATCCCTATACAGCTCTGTCCTAGATCTCCCTCAGACCAATCCTATACAGCTCTGTCCTAGATCTCCCTCAGACCAATCCTATACAGCTCTGTCCTAGATCTCCCTCAGACCAATCCTATACAGCTCTGTCCTAGATCTCCCTCAGACCAATCCTATACAGCTCTGTCCTAGATCTCCCTCAGACCAATCCTGTACAGCTCTGTCCTAGATCTCCCTCAGACCAATCCTGTACAGCTCTGTCCTAGATCTCCCTCAGACCAATCCTGTACAGCTCTGTCCTAGATCTCCCTCAGACCAATCCTGTACAGCTCTGTCCTAGATCTCCCTCAGACCAATGCTGTACAGCTCTGTCCTAGATCTCCCTCAGACCAATCCTGTACAGCTCTGTCCTAGATCTCCCTCAGACCAATCCTGTACAGCTCTGTCCTAGATCTCCCTCAGACCAATCCTGTACAGCTCTGTCCTAGATCTCCCTCAGACCAATCCTGTACAGCTCTGTCCTAGATCTCCCTCAGACCAATCCTGTACAGCTCTGTCCTAGATCTCCCTCAGACCAATCCTGTACAGCTCTGTCCTAGATCTCCCTCAGACCAATCCTGTACAGCTCTGTCCTAGATCTCCTCAGACCAATCCTGTACAGCTCTGTCCTAGATCTCCCTCAGACCAATCCTGTATAGCTCTGTCCTAGATCTCCCTCAGACCAATCCTATACAGCTCTGTCCTAGATCTCCCTCAGACCAATCCTATACAGCTCTGTCCTAGATCTCCCTCAGACCAATCCTATACAGCTCTGTCCTAGATCTCCCTCAGACCAATCCAATACAGCTCTGTCCTAGATCTCCCTCAGACCAATCCAATACAGCTCTGTCCTAGATCTCCCTCAGACCAATCCTATACAGCTCTGTCCTAGATCTCCCTCAGACCAATCCTATACAGCTCTGTCCTAGATCTCCCTCAGACCAATCCTATACAGCTCTGTCCTAGATCTCCCTCAGACCAATCCTATACAGCTCTGTCCTAGATCTCCCTCAGACCAATCCTATACAGCTCTGTCCTAGATCTCCCTCAGACCAATCCTATACAGCTCTGTCCCTAGATCTCCCTCAGACCAATCCTATACAGCTCTGTCCTAGATCTCCCTCAGACCAATCCTATACAGCTCTGTCCTAGATCTCCCTCAGACCAATCCTATACAGCTCTGTCCTAGATCTCCCTCAGACCAATCCTATACAGCTCTGTCCTAGATCTCCCTCAGACCAATCCTATACAGCTCTGTCCCTAGATCTCCCTCAGACCAATCCTATACAGCTCTGTCCTAGATCTCCCTCAGACCAATCCTATACAGCTCTGTCCTAGATCTCCCTCAGACCATTCCTATACAGCTCTGTCCTAGATCTCCCTCAGACCAATCCTATACAGCTCTGTCCTAGATCTCCCTCAGACCAATCCTATACAGCTCTGTCCTAGATCTCCCTCAGACCAATCCTATACAGCTCTGTCCTAGATCTCCCTCAGACCAATCCTATACAGCTCTGTCCTAGATCTCCCTCAGACCAATCCTATACAGCTCTGTCCTAGATCTCCCTCAGACCAATCCTATACAGCTCTTTCCTAGATCTCCCTCAGACCAATCCTATACAGCTCTGTCCTAGATCTCCCTCAGACCAATCCTATACAGCTCTGTCCTAGATCTCCCTCAGACCAATCCTATACAGCTCTGTCCTAGATCTCCCTCAGACCAATCCTATACAGCTCTGTCCTAGATCTCCCTCAGACCAATCCTATACAGCTCTGTCCTAGATCTGCCTCAGACCAATCCTATACAGCTCTGTCCTAGATCTGCCTCAGACCAATCCTATACAGCTCTGTCCTAGATCTGCCTCAGACCAATCCTATACAGCTCTGTCCTAGATCTGCCTCAGACCAATCCTATACAGCTCTGTCCTAGATCTGCCTCAGACCAATCCTATACAGCTCTGTCCTAGATCTGCCTCAGACCAATCCTATACAGCTCTGTCCTAGATCTCCCTCAGACCAATCCTATACAGCTCTGTCCTAGATCTCCCTCAGACCAATCCTATACAGCTCTGTCCTAGATCTCCCTCAGACCATTCCTATACAGCTCTGTCCTAGATCTCCCTCAGACCAATCCTATACAGCTCTGTCCTAGATCTCCCTCAGACCAATCCTATACAGCTCTGTCCTAGATCTCCCTCAGACCAATCCTATACAGCTCTGTCCTAGATCTCCCTCAGACCAATCCTATACAGCTCTGTCCTAGATCTCCCTCAGACCAATCCTATACAGCTCTGTCCTAGATCTCCCTCAGACCATTTCACTGAAACGGGACAGTTTGTTGCATACACATCATGTGAACACTGGTTTTGACACAGCTATAATTTTTACATTTTAGTCATTTAGCAGACGCTCTTATCCAGAGCGACTTACGTTTTTTTTTTCATACTGGCCCCCCGTGGGAAACGAACCCACAACCCTGGCGTTGCAAGCGCCATGCTCTACCAACTGAGCTACGGGGGACTATAATATAATGTATGTGTTATAAAAATAACAATAAGTAACAATAACAAACAGTAAGTTACAATCAATAACTTTTTTCCTTCCTTATAAAACTAATGGCCACCTTGGGCCTGTAGCTCAATTGGTAGAGCATGGCGCTTGTAACGCCAGGGTAGTGGGTTCGATCCCCGGGACTACCCATACTGCTAAATGGCATATTATTATTATTATTATTATTATTATTATTATTATTATTATTATTATTATTATTACGTCTGACCAGGGATGGGTCTAGCCTGTTACGGTCTTCTGGTTGACATGGTTACGGTCTTCTGGTTGACATGGTTACGGTCTTCTGTTTGTATTGTTCCGAGCGCGCTGAAGGCCGTCTCAGACAGGTACGTAGTGCTGAATGGTAGACTAACCCTAGTAGCTGCTTGTTTGGCCAGTCTGGGTGCAACAGCGTGTCCTTTGACAATCCAAAACTTTCTGTATCCGTTCTCCTGGAAATATTTATTTTGACACAGAATCGGCTTGAAGGTCAGCAAGCTCATCTTCACAGCCGATGTTTTCCACGTCCTCGAGACTTGCAAATGTAAGGGTCCATCACCAACGATTCCTTTGATAAGTATTTTATTTCCTCACGAAGCATTTTCATGTGCCGGGTAAACTCAGTGCGTAAAGACGCAGGCACAGTGCCACCAGACTGTTTCATCAGCAGTGGAAACTCTTGCAGCTCCCCTTTTGACATTTGTCCAACTCTGTACTTTTGCCTTGTAGAATGGGCAAAAAATGCTTATAGAGACACCCCAAGAGACTTGCAGCTGTAATTGCTGCAAAAGGTGGCTCTACAAAGTATTGACTTTGGGGGGGGTGAATAGTTATGCAAGCTCAAGTCTTATTTCTTGTTTTGCGTCTTCAAAGTGGTAGGCATGTTGTGTAAATCAAATGACACAAACACCCAAAAAAAAATCCATTTTAATTCCAGGTTGTAAGCCAACATAATAGGAAAAATGCCAAGGGGGGTGAATACTTTTGCAAGCCACTATATTTTTGTAATTGACAAGGACTAAGGAGTTTGTTTGGATAAAAATTTATGGAATAGAGCTAAGCACAGGCAAAATCCTGGAGGAAAACCTGGTTCAATCTCCTTTCCAACAGACACTGCGAGAATAATTCACCTTTCAGCAGGACAATAACCTAAAACACAAGGTCAAATCTACACTGGAGATCCTTAACAAGACGACATTGAATGTTCCTGAGTGGCCTAGTTACAGTTTTGACTTAATAAATCGGCTTCAAAATCTATGGCAAGACTTGAAAGTGGCCGTCTAGCACTGATCAACAATCAACTTGACAGAGCGTGAAGAATTAAACAAAGTAGAATGGGCCAATATTGTACAATCCAGGTGTGCAAAGCTCTTAGAGACTTACCCAAAAACACTCACCACTGTACTCACCGCCAAAGGTGCTTCTACACAGTATTCACTCAGGTGTAAATTAAATATTTATGTATTTCATTTTCAATGAATGTATTAATGTAAGTGGTAGTTAGCAGGTATACACTATATATTACTGTAAGTGGTGGTTAGTTAGTATACTCTGTATATTACTGTATGTGGTTAGTTAGTATACTCTGTATATTACTGTATATGGTGGTTAGTTAGTATACTCTGTACATTACTGTATGTGGTTAGTTAGTAGACTCTGTATATTACTGTATGTGGTGGTTAGTTAGTATACTCTGTATATTACTGTATGTGGTGGTTAGTTAGTATACTCTGTATATTACTGTATGTGGTGGTTAGTTAGTAGACTCTGTATATTACTGTATGTGGTGGTTAGTTAGTAGACTCTGTATATTACTGTATGTGGTGGTTAGTTAGTATACTCTGTATATTACTGTATATGGTGGTTAGTTAGTATACTCTGTATATTACTGTATATGGTGGTTAGTTAGTATACTCTGTACATTACTGTATGTGGTTAGTTAGTAGACTCTGTATATTACTGTATGTGGTGGTTAGTTAGTATACTCTGTATATTACTGTGTTGGTTAGTTAGTATACTCTGTATATTACTGTATGTGGTGGTTAGTTAGTATACTCTGTATATTACTGTATGTGATGGTTAGTTAGTATACTCTGTATATTACTGTATGTGATGGTTAGTTAGTATACTCTGTACATTACTGTATGTGGTTAGTTAGTAGACTCTGTATATTACTGTATATGGTGGTTATTTAGTATACTCTGTATATTACTGTATATGGTGGTTAGTTAGTATACTCTGTATATTACTGTATATGGTGGTTAGTTAGTATACTCTGTATATTACTGTATGTGGTGGTTAGTTAGTATACTCTGTATATTACTGTATATGGTGGTTAGTTAGTATACTCTGTATATTACTGTATAATAATAATAATATGCCATTTAGCAGACGCTTTTATCCAAAGCGACTTACAGTCATGCGTGCATACATTTTTGTGTATGGGTGGTCCCGGGGATCGAACCCACTACCTTGGCGTTACAAGCGCCGTGCTCTACCAGCTGAGCTACAGAGGACCACCACATACAGTAATGTACAGAGTATACTAACTAACCACCATATACAGTAATAGACAGAGTATACTAACTAACCACCACATATATATGGTGGTTAGTTAGTATACTCTGTATATTACTGTATATGGTGGTTAGTTAGTATACTCTGTATATTACTGTATATGGTGGTTAGTTAGTATACTCTGTACATTACTGTATGTGGTTAGTTAGTAGACTCTGTATATTACTTTATGTGGTGGTTAGTTAGTATACTCTGTATATTACTGTGTTGGTTAGTTAGTATACTCTGTATATTACTGTATGTGGTGGTTAGTTAGTATACTCTGTATATTACTGTATGTGATGGTTAGTTAGTATACTCTGTATATTACTGTATGTGATGGTTAGTTAGTATACTCTGTACATTACTGTATGTGGTTAGTTAGTAGACTCTGTATATTACTGTATATGGTGGTTAGTTAGTATACTCTGTATATTACTGTATATGGTGGTTAGTTAGTATACTCTGTATATTACTGTATATGGTGGTTAGTTAGTATACTCTGTATATTACTGTATGTGGTGGTTAGTTAGTATACTCTGTATATTACTGTATATGGTGGTTAGTTAGTATACTCTGTATATTACTGTGTTGGTTAGTATAATATGTATTTTGCTTTCCCCAGTCATGTTTCTCATTTTCACATTAAAACATGTTGTATTAGTAATTTAACTAAAGGTTATTAATAATGTGTATTTCCAATATATATATATATATATTGATCACTTTCTTTTCACTGCCGTCTGAACACAGCGAGTGTTTTCATCTGAAATAAGCCACAATACTTTCTATCTGGCTGATACTCTACATGACCAAAACTATGTGGACACCTGCTCGTCCAACATCTCATTTCAAAATCATGGACATTAATATGGAGTTGGTTCCCCCTATGCTGATTCAACAGCCTCCAATCTTCTGGGAAGGCTTTCCCCTAGATGTTGGAACATTGCTGCGGGGACTTGCTTCCATTCAGCCACAAGAGCATTAGTGAGGTCGGACACTGATGTTGGGCGATTAGGCCTGGCTAGCAGTTGGCGTTCCAATTCATCCCAAAGGTGTTAGATGGGGTTGAGGTTAGGGCTCTGTGCAGGCCAGTCAAGTTCTTCCACACCGATCTTGAAAAACAATTTCTGTATGGACCTCGCTTTTTGCAAGGGGGCATTGTCATGCCTTCCCCAAAGTTGGAAGCACAGAATCGTCTAGAATGTAATTTCCCTTCACTGGAACTAAGGGGCCTAGGCCAAACCGTGGAAAACAGCCCCAGACCATTATTCCTCCTCCACCAAACTTTACAGTTGGCCCTATGCATTCGGGGAGGTAGCGTTCTCCTGGCATCTGCCAAACCCAGATTCATCCGTCGGACTGCCAGATGGTGAAGCGTGATACATCACTCCAAAGGACACGTTTCCACTCCTCCAGGGTTAAACATTTACATACGCTCTGATCCAGAGCAACTTACATACATTTACAATAGCAATTCACTCAGTCATTGTTTGTAAGCAATTAATGTAGTTCATTCAACTTAAACAATTTCCCATGAGACAACACAACTATTCAAGGAAGTAACAACCATTTTACTCCATCCACATAGCATTTAGTCATTGTGTATGTGCACTCATTGCCCCCAGTGCTGCGTACTTTAGGAATGACAAAAGCAGAAATATGATAATAGGTCGCAGGATCAACATCAAGTTCTTTAAAGAACGTACAAACATGAAGTATGATTACAAAAATACATATAGGCAAGCTCAAACAATGTGCAAATGCATCTTCATCCCTTACCATGACATTTTCTGTCTTGCTTTAGTTGGTTGTTGTATTGTTCAAATCACATTACAATCACACCCATGAAGAGAAGTCGTAGGACCATCAGCAAACTTAGTACACCACTTCAGCCGACTCTTGTCATTGCGCATGGTGATCTTAGGCTTGTGCGCGGCTGTTCAGCCATGTAAATCCATTTCATGAAACTCCCAACGAACAGTTCTTGTGCTGACGTAGCTTCCAGAGGCAGTTTGGAACTCTGTAGTGAGTGTTGGAACCGAGGACAGATGATTTGTTACGCGCTACGTGCTTCAGCACTCGGCGATCTCGTTCTGTGAGCTTGTGTGGCCTACCACTTCACGGCTGAGCCGTTGTTGCTCCTAGACATTTCCACTTCTCAATAGCAGCACTTACAGTTGACCGGGGCAGCTCTATCAGGGCAGAAATTTGACGAACTGACTTGTTGGAGAGGTGGCATCCTGTGACGGTGCCACGTTGAAAGTCACTGAGTTCTCCATTCTACTGCCAATGTTTGTCTATGGAGACTGCATGGCTGTGTGCTCGATTTTATACACCTGTCAGCAAGAAATAGCCGAATCCACTAATTTGAAGGGATGTCCACATACTTTTGTATATGTAGCGTATCTCCCAGGGTATGAAGTCGATTTAATCTCACTGTAGAGACTAGCATTAATGATTCATTAAAGATATAATTAAAGTATCCTAATTGACTCCACCGTGTGATGGAGCGGCTACAGGCCTGGCAGGTTCCTAGGATCCCACCCATATGCCTTGATGAGGGACAGCGAGAGGAGAGGAATGGAGCTCTCCATACAAGTATAACTTTTTCATAATTAAGCCTCCAGAGCTTCTCGCCGTCCGTCGATTTCTGCTCCAGGCGATTCGGCAATAAAACATTTTACAAATCTTTCAAAAGCCAAGTGATTTATTTTAATACATTTTATTAATTTGAATGTAGCGATATTGAATATAGCTAAATAAGTGGCTGCAATTAGGCCTCGATATCATCAACTGTCTTTATCTAAAAATGTACAAGGAGCATACAGTCACTGATGAGATGTTTTGGAAAAAAAACATAGATTCCTTCTAAGAAATTAATTTGCTTATTTTTTTTTACATTTTAGTCATTTAGCAGACGCTCTTATCCAGAGTGACTTACAATTAGTGCATTCACTAATTGGGGGGGGGGGCGTCAGGGGAGCCATGAGTTATTTAAGATACTCTTCAAAGAGGGAGGGTTTCAGACGTTTTCGAAAGATGGGCAGGGACTCACTGGTCCTGACTTTAGGGGGAAGCTTGTTCCACCGTTGGGGTGCCAGGACAGAGAAGAGATTGGACTGGGCTGAGGGGGAGCTGCCCTCCCATTGGGGTGCCAGGACAGAGAAGAGCTTGGACTGGGCTGAGTGGGAGCTGCCCTCCCATTGGGGTGCCAGGACAGAGAAGAGCTTGGACTGGGCTGAGTGGGAGCTGCCCTCCCATTGGGGTGCCAGGACAGAGAAGAGCTTGGACTGGGCTGAGTGGGAGCTGCCCTCCCATTGGGGTGCCAGGACAGAGAAGAGCTTTGACTGGGCTGAGCAGGAACTGCCCTCCCGTAGGGGTGGGAGGGCCAAGAGGATGTAGGGTTTGAGCTTAGCCTGAAGGTAAGGAGGGGCAGTTCCCCTTGCTGCTCCATAGGCAAGCACCAGGGTCTTGAAGATGATGCAAGCTTCGACTGGAAGCCAGTGGCGTGTGGGGAGGAGCGGGTTGACATGGGTGAACTTAGGAAGGTTGAACACCAGGTGGGCTGCGGCATTCTGGATGAGTTGCAGGGGTTTGATGGCACAAGCAGGGAGCACAGCCAACAGGGAGTTGCAGTAGTTTAGACAGGAGATGACAAGTGCCTGGATTAGGACCTGCACCGCTTTCTGTGTGAGGAAAGGTTGTACTCTACGGATGTTGTAGATTATGTACCTGCAGGAGCGAGTCACTGCTTTGATGTTTGCAGAGAACGACAGTGTGTTTGTCCAGGGTCACGTCCAAGGTTCTTTGCACTCTGGGAGGGGGAAACCATCATGGAGAGGTCTTGGAGCAGCCAGCCCTTCCTCCAGGAGGAAGATCAGCGTCTTTTTGTCGAGGTTGCGCTTGAGATGGTGGACCGACATCCATGCTGAGATATCTGCCAGGCACGCAGAGATGCGTGTCGCCACCTGTATGTCAGAAGGGGGAAGGAGAAAAGTAGTTGAGTGTCATCCACATAGCAATGATAGGAGAGACCATGTGAGGATATGACAGAGCTGAGTGACTTAGTGTAAAGAGAAGAGGGCCTAGAACCGAGCCCTGGGGGACACCAGTAGTGAGAGCATGTGGTACAGACACAGATCCTCTTCACGTCACCTGGTAGGAGTGACCTGCCAGTTAAGATGCAATCCAGGAGTGTGCAGAGCCTGAGATGCCAAACCCTGAGAGGGTGGAGAGGAGGATCTGATGGTTCACAGTGTTGAAGGCAGCGGATAGATCTAGGAGGATGAGAACAGAGGAGAGAGAGTCAGTTTTGGCAGAGCGGAGAGCCTCCGTGACACAGAGAAGAGCGGTCTCAGTTGAGTGAGCTACCTTGAAGCCTGACTGGTTAGGGTCAACAAGATTGTTCTGAGAGCGATATTGAAGGAGTTGGTTAGAGACCGAACGCTCAAGTGTTTTGGAAAGAAAATAAAGAAATCATACCAGTCTGTAGTTTTTGACGTCAGATGGGTAGAGTGTTTGTTTCTTGAGGAGGGGAGCAACTCTGGCTATCTTGAAGTCAGAGGGCACTCAGCCAGTGGTCAGGGATGAGTTGATGAGGGAAGTGAGGAATAAGATTGTCTGGAGAAGGGAGGAGGGGATGGTGTCAAGTGGCCAGACTGTCAGGCGGCCGGACTTCACTAGTCGCCGGATTTCATCTGGAGAGAGAGGGGAGAAAGAGGTTAAGGTGTAGGGTTGTTCTGTATTAGTGGGACCAGTGGACTCATTAGGCTGAGTGAATGAGGAGTGGATGTCGTCAATCCTTTTTTCAAAGTGGTTAACAAAGTTGGCCGCAGAGAGGGAGGAGGGAGGATGTGGAGGATTAAGAAGGGAGGAGAATATGGAAAAGAGTGTCCCAGGGTTGGAGGCAGAGGCTTGTAATTTGCAGCGATAGAAAGCAGCTTTAGCAGCAGATACAGAGGAAGAGGAGGAAGTAGAAGGAAGATAGGTCCTCCGGAAATTTAGTTTTTCTCCAGTATCGCTCAGCTGCCCGCAGCCCTGTTCTGTTAGCAAGAATGTTACACAAATAGACCTGAAACTAATCCAATTCAACAATGACAGTCACAAGTACTGACCAATCAGATAGTTAAAACAGCAATGATTACACTAGGGCAGTTGATTAGGCTACTAGGTAAAAGAGAGCACTTAAATTCAACTGCCCAACGAGACAATACCAATAATTGAATCAACGAGACAATACCAACAGCTACTATTGAATCAACTGCCCTAGCTAGACAATACCATTTTACATTTTAGTCATTTAGCAGACACTCTTATCCAGAGCGACTTATAGTTAAGAGAGTGCATACATTTTCAAACTGGCCCCCCGTGGGAAACAAACCCACAACCCTGGTTTTGCAAGCGCCATGCTCTACCAACTGAGCTACAGGGGACAACAGCTACTATTGAATCAACTGCCCTAGCAAGACAATACCAACAGATACTATTGAATCAAAAAATCTACTTGCTGCTCTTGTAGGAGCTGATGTCCTTCCAAACTAAAGATAAACTATAGATAGCATCTGCTATCCATCGACACCCTACAATATCCTGGGATTCTTAAATCAACACAATTGTTGTAGTTGGGGTGTGTGTGTGTGTTTCAATATTTTATTGTCAGGTGCACAAGTACAGTGAAATGCCTTTCCTGCTTGATCTTTCCTGCTTGATCTTTCCTGCTTGATCTTTCCTGCTTGATCTTTCCTGCTTGATCTTTCCTGCTTGGTCTTTCCCAGCAATGCAGTAATATCAGTAGTGTCAAAAAAAGAAAAGTACAACAGAAACACACGAGACAC
>NW_025533485.1:1105000-1147500 GCF_020615455.1 Coregonus clupeaformis | reverse complement strand
TGTGCGTGTGTGCGTGTGTGCGCGTGTGTGTGTGTGTGCGTGTGTGTGTGTGCTCAGGGTTTTCCCTATTCCCTGATCCCTGACTGTCCACTTCCGCATATTGTTATTTCCTCTATCGACAGGATGTGTGTCAAGAGATTAAGAAGTCCATGGATATGTCTGAAATGGCACCCTATTCCCTATATAGTGCACTACCAGTGGTCATTTGGCCCTTGGTCAAAAGTGGTACACTATATAGGGAACAGGGTGCCATTTGGGATGTCCTGGCTGGGTAGAACTAGTCCATTGTCTGTGTGTTTAAGTTGAGATGTTGGCCTGTTTGGTGAAAGTAATTTCTTGTCAGGAGCCTGGTAAAGCCCAGAGAGACTGTAACAATTGAATTGTGTTTCTCAAGTCCTCATTTGACCTAGAGTAGGGGTGGCAAACTAATTTTGCCCCCCGGAGGCCGTATTCGGTCTTCAGCGAGGTACGGAGCGCCCGCACTGAAAGTAGGTTATATTTCCTCGCCGTCAATACACATGCCTATTAATGGTTGAGAGGGTTGAGATGGTTAGTATGGTGTCAACAGAGAGGTAGAGGAGGGTGGAGGGAGGTAGAGGAGGGTGGAGGGAGGTAGAGGAGGGAGGTAGAGGAGGGTGGAGGGAGGTAGAGGAGGGAGGTAGAGGAGGGAGGTAGAGGAGGGTGGAGGGAGGTAGAGGAGGGTGGAGGGAGGTAGAGGGAGGGACATAGAGGAGGGTGGAGGGAGGTAGAGGAGGGAGGTAGAGGAGGGTGGAGGAGGTAGAGGAGGGAGGTAGAGGAGGGTGGAGGGAGGTAGAGGAGGGAGGTAGAGGAGGGAGGTAGAGGAGGGTGGAGGGAGGTAGAGGAGAGAGTAGAGGAGGGAGGTAGAGGAGGAGGTAGAGGAGAGAGGTAGAGGAGGGAGGTAGAGGAGGGTGGAGGGAGGTAGAGGAGGGAGGAGGGAAGTAGAGGAGGGAGGTAGAGGAGGGTGGAGGGAGGTAGAGGAGGGAGGAGGGAGGTAGAGGAGGGTGGTAGAGGAGGGTGGAGGGAGGTAGAGGAGGGAGGAGGAGGTAGAGGAGGGAGGTAGAGGAGGGAGGTAGAGGAAGGTGGAGGGAGGTAGAGGAGGGAGGTAGAGGAGGGAGGAGGGAGGTAGAGGAGGGAGGTAGAGGAGGGTGGAGGGAGGTAGAGGAGGAGGAGGGAGGTAGAGGAGGGTGGTAGAGGAGGGTGGAGGGAGGTAGAGGAGGGAGGAGGGAGGTAGAGGAGGGAGGTAGAGGAGGGAGGTAGAGGAGGGTGGAGGGAGGTAGAGGAGGGAGGTAGAGGAGGGTGGAGGGAGGTAGAGGAGGGAGGTAGAGGAGGGTGGTAGAGGAGGGTGGAGGGAGGTAGAGGAGGGAGTTAGAGGAAGGAGGTAGAGGAGGAAGGTAGAGGAGGGAGGAGGGAGGTAGAGGAGGGTGGAGGGAGGTAGAGGAGGAAGGAGGGAGGTAGAGGAGGGAGGTAGAGGAGGGAGGTAGAGGAGGGTGGAGGGAGGTAGAGGAGGGTGGAGGGAGGTAGAGGAGGGAGGTAGAGGAGGGTGGAGGGAGGTAGAGGAGGGAGGTAGAGGAGGGTGGAGGGAGGTAGAAGAGGGAGGTAGAGGAGGGTGGAGGGAGGTAGAGGAGGGAGGTAGAGGAGGGAGGTAGAGGAGGGTGGAGGGAGGTAGAGGAGGGAGGAGGGAGGTAGAGGAGGGAGGTAGAGGAGGGAGGTAGAGGAGGGAGGTAGAGGAGAGAGGTAGAGGAGGAGGTAGAGGAGGGTGGAGGGAGGTAGAGGAGGGAGGAGGGAAGTAGAGGAGGGAGGTAGAGGAGGGTGGAGGGAGGTAGAGGAGGGAGGAGGGAGGTAGAGGAGGTTGGTAGAGGAGGGTGGAGGGAGGTAGAGGAGGGAGGAGGGAGGTAGAGGAGGGAGGTAGAGGAGGGAGGTAGAGGAAGGTGGAGGGAGGTAGAGGAGGGAGGTAGACGAGGGTGGAGGGAGGTAGAGGAGGGAGGTAGAGGAGGGAGGTAGAGGAGGGTGGAGGGAGGTAGAGGAGGGTGGAGGGAGGTAGAGGAGGGACATAGAGGAGGGTGGAGGGAGGTAGAGGAGGGAGGTAGAGGAGGGTGGAGGGAGGTAGAGGAGGGAGGTAGAGGAGGGTGGAAGGAGGTAGAGGAGGGAGGTAGAGGAGGGAGGTAGAGGAGGGTGGAGGGAGGTAGAGGAGGGAGGAGGGAGGTAGAGGAGAGAGGTAGAGGAGGGAGGTAGAGGAGGGAGGTAGAGGAGAGAGGTAGAGGAGGGAGGTAGAGGAGGGTGGAGGGAGGTAGAGGAGGGAGGAGGGAAGTAGAGGAGGGAGGTAGAGGAGGGTGGAGGGAGGTAGAGGAGGGAGGAGGGAGGTAGAGGAGGGTGGTAGAGGAGGGTGGAGGGAGGTAGAGGAGGGAGGAGGGAGGTAGAGGAGGGAGGTAGAGGAGGGAGGTAGAGGAAGGTGGAGGGAGGTAGAGGAGGGAGGTAGAGGAGGGAGGAGGGAGGTAGAGGAGGGAGGTAGAGGAGGGTGGAGGGAGGTAGAGGAGGGAGGAGGGAGGTAGAGGAGGGTGGTAGAGGAGGGTGGAGGGACGTAGAGGAGGGAGGAGGAGGTAGAGAGGGAGGTAGAGGATGGAGGTAGAGGAGGGTGGAGGGAGGTAGAGGAGGGAGGTAGAGGAGGGTGGAGGGAGGTAGAAGAGGGAGGTAGAGGAGGTGGTAGAGGAGGGTGGAGGGAGGTAGAGGAGGGAGTTAGAGGAAGGAGGTAGAGGAGGAAGGTAGAGGAGGGAGGAGGGAGGTAGAGGAGGGTGGAGGGAGGTAGAGGAGGGAGGTAGTGGAGGGTGGAGGGAGGTAGAGGAGGAAGGAGGGAGGTAGAGGAGGGAGGTAGAGGAGGGAGGTAGAGGAGGGTGGAGGGAGGTAGAGGAGGGTGGAGGGAGGTAGAGGAGGGAGGTAGAGGAGGGTGGAGGGAGGTAGAAGAGGGAGGTAGAGGAGGGAGGTAGAGGAGGGTGGAGGGAGGTAGAGAAGGGAGGTAGAGGAGGGAGGTAGAGGAGGGTGGAGGGAGGTAGAGGAGGGAGGAGGGAGGTAGAGGAGGGTGGAGGGAGGTAGAGGAGGGATGAGGGAGGTAGAGGAGGGAGGTAGAGGAGGGAGGTAGAGGAGGGTTGAGGGAGGTAGAGAAGGGAGGTAGAGGAGGGAGGTAGAGGAGGGTGGAGGGAGGTAGAGGAGGGAGGAGGGAGGTAGAGGAGGGAGGTAGAGGAGGGTGGAGGGAGGTAGAGGAGGGAGGTAGAGGAGGGAGGTAGAGGAGGGAGGAGGGAGGTAGAGGAGGGAGGTAGAGGAGGGAGGTAGAGGAGGGAGGAGGGAGGTAGAGGAGGGAGGTAGAGGAGGGTGGAGGGAGGTAGAAGAGGGAGGTAGAGGAGGGAGGTAGAGGAGGGTGGAGGGAGGTAGAGGAGGGAGGTAGAGGAGGGAGGTAGAGGAGGGAGGTAGAGGAGGGTGGAGGGAGGTAGAGGAGGGAGGAGGGAGGTAGAGGAGGGTGGAGGGAGGTAGAGGAGGGAGGAGGGAGGTAGAGGAGGGAGGTAGAGGAGGGAGGTAGAGGAGGTGGAGGGATGTAGAGGAGGGTGGAGGGAGGTAGAGGAGGGAGGAGGGAGGTAGAGGAGGGAGGTAGAGGAGGGTGGAGGGAGGTAGAGGATGGAGGAGGGAGGTAGAGGAGGGTGGAGGGAGGTAGAGGAGGGAGGAGGGAGGTAGAGGAGGGTGGTAGAGGAGGGAGGTAGAGGAGGGAGGTAGAGGAGGGAGGAGGGAGGTAGAGGAGGGAGGAGGGAGGTAGAGGAGGGAGGTAGAGGAGGGTGGAGGGAGGTAGAGGAGGGAGGTAGAGGAGGGAGGTAGAGGAGGGAGGAGGGAGGTAGAGGAGGGAGGTAGAGGAGGGTGGAGGGAGGTAGAGGAGGGAGGAGGGAGGTAGAGGAGGGAGGTAGAGGAGGGAGGGAGGTAGAGGAGGGTGGTAGGGGAGGTAGAGGAGGGAGGTAGAGGAGGGTGGAGGGAGGTAGAGGAGGGAGGAGGGAGGTAGATGAGGGGAGGTAGAGGAGGGTGGAGGGAGGTAGAGGAGGGTGGTAGAGGAGGGAGGTAGAGGAGGGAGGTAGAGGAGGGTGGAGGGAGGTAGAGGAGGGAGGTAGAGGAGGGAGGAGGGAGGTAGAGGAGGGTGGAGGGAGGTAGAGGAGGGAGGTAGAGGAGGGAGGTAGAGGAGGGTGGAGGGAGGTAGAGGAGGAGGAGGGGAGGTAGAGGAGGAGGTAGAGGAGGGAGGTAGAGGAGGGTGGAGGGAGGTAGAGGAGGGAGGTAGAGGAGGGAGGTAGAGGAGGGTGGAAGGAGGTAGAGGAGGGAGGTATAGGAGGGTGGAGGGAGTTAGAGGAGGGAGGTAGAGGAGGGAGGAGGGAGGTAGAGGAGGGTGGGGAGGTGGAGGAGGGAGGTAGAGGAGGGAGGTAGAGGAGGGTGGAGGGAGGTAGAGGAGGGAGGAGGGAGGTAGAGGAGGGAGGTAGAGGAGGGAGGTAGAGGAGGGTGGAGGGATGTAGAGGAGGGTGGAGGGAGGTAGAGGAGGGAGGAGGGAGGTAGAGGAGGGAGGTAGAGGAGGGTGGATGGAGGGTAGAGGATGGAGGAGGGAGGTAGAGGAGGGTGGAGGGAGGTAGAGGAGGGAGGAGGGAGGTAGAGGAGTAGAGGAGGGAGGTAGAGGAGGGAGGTAGAGGAGGGAGGTAGAGGAGGGAGGAGGGAGGTAGAGGAGGGAGGAGGGAGGTAGAGGAGGGTGGAGGGAGGTAGAGGAGGGAGGTAGAGGAGGGTGGAGGGAGGTAGAGGAGGGAGGTAGAGGAGGGAGGTAGAGGAGGGAGGAGGGAGGTAGAGGAGGGAGGTAGAGGAGGGTGGGAGGGAGGTCAGGAGGGAGGAGGGAGGTAGAGGAGGGAGGTAGAGGAGGGTGGAGGGAGGTAGAGGAGGGTGGTAGAGGAGGGAGGTAGAGGAGGGAGGTAGAGGAGGGTGGAGGGAGGTAGAGGAGGGAGGAGGGAGGTAGAGGAGGGAGGTAGAGGAGGGTGGAGGGAGGTAGAGGAGGGTGGTAGAGGAGGGAGGTAGAGTTGGGAGGTAGAGGAGGGTGGAGGGAGGTAGAGGAGGGAGGTAGAGGAGGGAGGAGGGAGGTAGAGGAGGGAGGTAGAGGAGGGTGGAGGGAGGTAGAGGAGGGAGGTAGAGGAGGGTGGAGGGAGGTAAAGAGGGAGGAGGGAGGTAGAGGAGGGAGGTAGAGGAGGGTGGAGGGAGGTAGAGGAGGGAGGTAGAGGAGGGAGTTAGAGGAGGGTGGAGGGAGGTAGAGGAGGGAGGTATAGGAGGGTGGAGGGAGGTAGAGGAGGGAGGTAGAGGAGGGTGGAGGGAGGTAGAGGAGGTGGGGGAGGTAGAGGAGGGAGGTAGAGGAGGGAGGTAGAGGAGGGTGGAGGGAGGCAGAGGAGGGAGGTAGAGGAGGGAGGTAGGAGGAGGGAGGTAGAGGTAGGGAGGAGGGAGGTAGAGGAGGGAGGTAGAGGAGGTGAGGGAGGTAGAGGAGGGAGGTAGAGGAGGGGGGAGGGAGGTAGAGGAGGGAGGTAGAGGAGGGAGGTAGAGCAGGGGGGAGGGAGGTAGAGGAGGGTGGAGGGAGGTAGAGGAGGGTGGAGGGAGGTGAGGAGGGAGGTAGAGGAGGGTGGAGGGAGGTAGAGGAGAGAGGTAGAGGAGGGAGGAGGTAGAGGAGGGAGGTAGAGGAGGGTGGAGGGAGGTAGAGGAGGGAGGTAAGGAGGGAGGTAGAGGAGGGTGGAGGGAGGTAGAGGAGGGAGGAGGGAGGTAGAGGAGGGAGGTAGAGGAGAGAGGTAGAGGAGGGAGTAGAGGAGGGTGGAGGGAAGGTAGAGGGAGGGAGGAGGGAAGTAGAGAGGGAGGTAGAGGAGGGGTGGAGGGAGGTAGAGGAGGGAGGAGGGAGGTAAAGGAGGGAGGTAGAGGAGGGAGGTAGAGGAGGGAGGTAGAGGAGGGTGAGGGAGGTAGAGGAGGGAGGGAGGGAGGTAGAGGAGGGAGGTAGAGGAAGGGGAGGGAGGTAGAGAGGGAGGTAGAGGAGGGAGGAGGGAGGTAAAGGAGGGAGGTAGAGGAGGGTGGAGGGAGGTGAGAGGGAGGAGGGAGGTAGAGGAGGGTGGTAGAGGAGGGTGGAGGGAGGTAGAGGAGGGAGGAGGGAGGTAGAGGAGGGAGGTAGAGGAGGGTGGAGGGAGGAAGAGGAGGGAGGTAGAGGAGGGTGGAGGGAGGTAGAGGAGGGAGGTAGAGGAGGGTGGGTAGAGGAGGGGAGGGAGGTAGAGGAGGGAGTTAGAGGAGAGGTAGAGGAGGGAGGTAGAGGAGGGAGGAGGGAGGTAGAGGAGGGTGGAGGGAGGTAGAGGAGGGAGGTAGAGGAGGGTGGAGGAGGTGGATGGAGGAAGGAGGGAGGTAGAGGAGGGAGGTAGAGGAGGAGGTAGAGGAGGGTGGAGGGAGGTAGAGGAGGGAGGTAGAGGAGGGTGGAGGGAGGTAGAGGAGGGAGGTAGAGGAGGGTGGGAGGAGGTAGAGGAGGGAGGTAGAGGAGGGAGGTAGAGGAGGGTGGAGGGAGGTAGAGGAGGGAGGAGGGAGGTAGAGGAGGGTGGAGGGAGGTAGAGGAGTGAGGAGGAGGTAGAGGAGGGAGGTAGAGGAGGGAGGTAGAGGAGGGTGAGGGAGGTAGAGGAGGGTGGAGGGAGGTAGAGGAGGAGGGAGGAGGTAGAGGAGGGTGGAGGGAGGTAGAGGATGGAGGAGGGAGGGAGGAGGGAGGTAGAGGAGGGAGGTAGAGGAGGGAGGTAGAGGAGGTAGAGGAGGGAGGTAGAGGAGGGTGGAGGGAGGTAGAGGAGGGAGGTAGAGGAGGGAGGTAGAGGAGGTGGAGGGAGGTAGAGGAGGGTGGAGGGAGGTAGAGGAGGGAGGTAGAGGAGGGAGGTAGGAGGGTGGAGGGAGGTAGAGGAGGGAGGTAGAGGAGGGGGAGGGAGGTAGAGGAGGGAGGTAGAGGAGGGTGGTAGAGGAGGGAGGTAGAGGAGGGAGGAGGGAGGTAGAGGAGGGAGGTAGAGGAGGGTGGAGGGAGGTAGAGGAGGGAGGTAGAGGAGGGAGGTAGAGGAGGGAGGTAGAGGAGGGTGGAGGGAGGTAGAGGAGGGAGGTAGAGGAGGGAGGTAGAGGAGGGATAGAGGAGGGAGGAGGGAGGTAGAGGAGGAGGTAGAGGAGGTAGGGAGGTAGAGAGTAGAGGAGGGAGGTAGAGGAGGGTGGAGGGAGGTAGAGGAGGGAGGAGGGAGGTAGAGAGGGAGGTAGAGGAGGGGTAGAGGAGGGTGGAGGGAGGTAGAGGAGGGAGGAGGGAGGTAGAGGAGGAGGTAGAGGAGGGAGGTAGAGGAGGGTGGAGGGATGTAGAGGAGGGTGGAGGGAGGTAGAGGAGGGAGGAGGGAGGTAGAGGAGGGAGGTAGAGGAGGGTGGAGGGAGGTAGAGGATGGAGGAGGGAGGTAGAGGAGGGTGGAGGGAGGTAGAGGAGGGAGGAGGGAGGTAGAGGAGGGTGGTAGAGGAGGGAGGTAGAGGAGGTAGAGAGGAGGTAGAGGGAGGAGGGAGGTAGAGGAGGGAGGAGGGAGGTAGAGGAGGGAGGGAGGTAGAGGAGGGAGGTAGAGGGTAAGGGAGGTAGAGGAGGGAGGTAGAGGAGGGAGGTAGAGAGGGAGGAGGGAGGTAGAGGAGGGAGGTAGAGGAGGGTGGAGGGAGGTAGAGGAGGGAGGAGGGAGGTAGAGGAGGGAGGTAGAGGAGGGTGGAGGGAGGTAGAGGAGGGTAGAGGAGGGAGGTAGAGGAGGGAGGTAGAGGAGGGAGGGAGGTAGAGGAGGGAGGAGGGATGTAGAGGAGGGAGGTAGAGGAGGGTGGAGGAGGTAGAGGAGGTGGTAGAGGAGGGAGGTAGAGGAGGAAGGTAGAGGAGGGTGGAGGGAGGTAGAGGAGGAAGTAGAGGAGGGAGGAGGGAGGTAGAGGAGGGAGGTAGAGGAGGGTGGAGGGAGGTAGAGGAGGGAGGTAGAGGAGGGAGGTAGAGGAGGGTGGAGGGAGGTAGAGAGGAGGAGGGAGGTAGAGGAGGGAGGTAGAGGAGGGAGGTAGAGGAGGGTGGAGGAGAGAGGGAGGTAGAGGAGGGAGGTAGAGGAGGGTGGAGGAGGTAGAGAGGGAGGTAAGGAGGGGGAGGGAGTTAGAGGAGGGAGGTAGAGGAGGGTGGAGGAGTAGAGGAGGGAGGTAAGGAGGGAGGTAGAGGAGGGAGGTAGAGGAGGGTGGAGGGAGGTAGAGGAGGAGGAGGGAGGTAGAGGAGGGAGGTAGAGGAGGGAGGTAGAGGAGGGTGGAGGGATGTAGAGGAGGGTGGAGGGGAGGTAGAGGAGGGAGGAGGGAGGTAGAGGAGGGAGGAGGAGGGTAGGAGGAGAGGATGGAGGAGGGAGGTAGAGGAGGGTGGAGGGAGGCAGAGGAGGAGGTAGAGGAGGGTGGTAGAGGAGGGAGGTAGGGAGGGAGGTAGAGGAGGGAGGAGGAGGAGGAGGGAGGAGGGAGGTGAGAGGAGTAGAGGAGGGAGGTAGAGGAGGGTGGAGGGAGGGAGGTAGAGGAGGGAGGTAGAGGAGGGAGGAGGGAGGTAGAGGAGGGGGAGGGAGGTAGGAGGTAGAGGAGGGAGGTAGAGGAGGGTGAGGGAGGTAGAGGAGGGTGGTAGAGGAGGGAGGTAGAGGAGGGAGGTAGAGGAGGGAGGTAGAGGAGGGAGGAGGAGGTAGAGGAGGGAGGTAGAGGAGGGAGGAGAGGAGGTAGAGGAGGGAGGTAGAGGAGGGAGGTAGAGGAGGGAGGTAGAGGAGGGAGGTAGAGGAGGGAGTGGGAGGGAGGTAGAGGAGGGTTAGAGGAGGGAGGTAGAGGAGGGAGGTAGAGGAGGGGGAGGGAGGTAGAGGAGGAGGTAGAGGAGGTAGAGGAGGGAGGTGGAGGGAGGTAGAGGAGGGAGTAGAGGAGGGAGGTAGAGGAGGGTAGGTAGAGGAGGGAGGAGGAGGGAGGTGAGGAGGGGAGGGAGGTAGAGGAGGGAGGAGAGGGAGGGAGGTAGAGGAGGGAGGTAGAGGAGGGTGGAGGGAGGTAGAGGAGGGAGGTAGAGGAGGGAGGTAGAGGAGGGAGGTAGAGGAGGGTGGAGGGAGGTAGAGGAGGAGGAAAGGAGGGAGTAGAGGAGGGAGGTAGAGGAGGGAGGTAGAGGAGGAGGGAGGAGGAGGGAGGAGGAGGTAGAGGAGGGAGGTAGAGGAGGGTGGAGGAGGGAGGAGGAGGGAGGTAGAGGAGGGAGGTAGAGGAGGGAGGTAGAGGAGGGTGGTAGAGGAGGGAGGTAGAGGAGGGAGGTAGAGGAGGGAGGAGGAGGGGGGGGGAGGAGGGAGGTAGAGGAGGGAGGTAGAGGAGGGAGGTAGAGGAGGGTGGAGGGAGGTAGAGGAGGGAGGTAGAGGAGGGAGAGAGGAGGGAGGAGGAGGTAGAGGAGGGAGAGGAGGGAGTAGAGGAGGGAGGTAGAGGAGGGAGGTAGAGGAGGGAGGAGGTAGAGGAGGGAGGTAGAGGAGGGAGGTAGAGGAGGGAGGTAGAGGAGGGAGGTAGAGGAGGGAAAGTAGAGGAGGGAGGTAGAGGAGGGAGGTAGAGGAGGGTGGGAGTAGAGGAGGGAGGTAGAGGAGGGTGGAGGGAGGTAGAGGAGGGAGGTAGAGGAGGGAGGTAGAGGAGGGTGGAGGGAGGTAGAGGAGGGAGGTAGAGAGGGAGGTAGAGGAGGAGGGGGAGTAGGGAGGTAGAGGAGGGAGGTAGAGGAGGGAGGTAGAGGAGGGTGGAGGGAGGTAGAGGAGGGAGGTAGAGGAGGGAGGTAGAGGAGGGAGGGGGAGGTAGAGGAGGGAGGTGGGAGAGGTAGAGGAGGGAGGTAGAGGGAGGGAGGTAGAGGAGGGTGGAGGGAGGTAGAGGAGGGAGGTAGAGGAGGGAGGTAGAGGAGGGTGAGGAGGGAGGTAGAGGAGGGAGGGAGGAGAGAGGAGGGAGGAGGTAGAGGAGGGAGGTAGAGGAGGGTTGGAGGAGGTAGAGGAGGGAGGTAGAGGAGGGTGGTAGAGGAGGGAGTAAGGGGGTGAGGAGGGAGGTAGAGGAGGGTGGAGGGGAGAGGAGGGAGGTAGAGGAGGGTGGAGGGAGGTAGAGGAGGGAGGTAGAGGAGGGAGGTAGAGGAGGGAGGTAGAGGAGGGAGGTAGAGGAGGGAGGCGAGGAGGGAGGTAGAGGAGGGAGGTAGAGGAGGGAGGTAAGGGAGGTAGAGGAGGGAGGTAGAGGAGGGAGGTAGAGGAGGGAGGTGGAGGAGGTGGAGGGAGGTAGAGGAGGGAGGTAGAGGAGGGAGGAGGGGGGAGGTAGAGGGAGGGTGGGAGGGAGGTAGAGGAGGGAGGTAGAGGAGGGAGGTAGAGGAGGGTGGAGGGAGGTAGAGGAGGGAGGTAGAGGAGGGAGGTAGAGGAGGAGGTGAGGGGGTGGAGGGAGGTAGGAGGGAGGTAGAGGAGGGTGGAGAGTAGAGGAGGGAGGTAGAGGAGGGAGGTAGAGGAGGGAGGTAGAGGAGGGTGAGGGAGGTAGAGGAGGGTGGAGGTAGAGGAGGGAGGTAGAGGAGGAGTAGAGGGAGGTGAGGAGGGAGGAGGGAGGTAGAGGAGGGTGGTAGAGGAGGAGAGAGGAGGGAGTGAGGAGGGGGTAGAGGAGGGAGGTAGAGGAGGGGTAGAGGAGGGAGGAGGGAGGAGGTAGAGGAGGGAGGTAGAGGAGGGTGGAGGGAGGTAGAGGAGGAGAGAGGGTAGAGGAGGGTGGAAGGAGGGAGGTAGAGGAGGGGTAGAGGAGAAGGAGGTAGAGGAGGGTGGAGGGAGGTAGAGGAGGGAGGGAGAGAGGAGGGAGGTAGAGGAGGGTGGTAGAGGAGGGAGGTAAGGAGGAGGTGAGGAGGGTGGTAGAGGAAGAGGGAGGTAGAGGAGGGAGGAGTAGAGGAGGGGTAGAGGAGGGAGGTAGAGGAGGGGAGGGTGAGGAGGGAGGTAGAGGAGGAGGGAGGTAGAGGAGGGAGAGGAGGGGTGAGAGGGAGGGAGGAGGGAGGTAGAGGAGGGAGGTAGAGGGGTGGAGGGAGGTAGAGGAGGGAGGAGTAGAGGAGGGAGGTAGAGGGGGAGAGGAGGAGAGGAGGAGGGTAGAGGAGAGAGGAGGAGGAGTAGAGGAGGGAGGAGGGAGGTAGAGGAGGGAGGTAGAGGAGGGTGGTAGAGGAGGGAGGTAGAGGAGGGAGGTAGAGGAGGGTGGAGGAGGTAGAGGAGGAAGGTAGAGGAGGGAGGTAGAGGAGGGAGGTAGAGGAGGGAGGTAGAGGAGGGAGGAGGGGGGGGGGGGGGGAGGAGGGAGGGAGAGGAGGGAGGGAGAGGAGGGAGGTAGAGGAGGGAGGTAGAGGAGGGAGGTAGAGGAGGTGAGGGAGGTAGAGGAGGAAGGTAGAGGAGGGAGGTAGAGAGGGAGGTAGAGGAGGGAGGTAGAGGAGGGAGGTAGAGGAGGGTGGAGGGAGGTAGAGGAGGGAGGTAGAGGAGGGTGGAGAGGAGGGAGGTAGGGAGGGAGGTAGAGGAGGGTGGTAGAGGAGGGAGGTAGAGGAGGGTGGAGGGAGGTAGAGGAGGGAGGTAGAGGAGGGAGGTAGAGGAGGGTGGAGGGAGGTAGAGGAGGGAGGTAGAGGAGGGTGGTAGAGGAGGGTGGAGGGAGGTAGAGGAGGGAGGTAGAGGAAGGTGGTAGAGGAGGGAGGTAGAGGAGGGTGGAGGGAGGTAGAGGAGGGAGGTAGAGGAGGGAGGTAGAGGAGGGTGGAGGGAGGTAGAGGAGGGAGGTAGAGGAGGGAGGTAGATGAGGGTGGAGGGAGGTAGAGGAGGGGAGGTAGGAGGAGGTGAGGAGGGTGAGAGAGGTAGAGGAGGGAGGTATAGGAGGGTGGAGGGAGTTAGAGGAGGGAGGTAGAGGAGGGTGGAGGGAGGTAGAGGAGGGTGGGGGGAGGTAGAGGAGGGAGGTAGAGGAGGGAGGTAGAGGAGGGAGGAGGGAGGTAGAGGAGGGAGGTAGAGGAGGGAGGTAGAGGAGGGAGGTAGAGGAGGGTGGAGGGAGGTAGAGGAGGGAGGCAGAGGAGGGTGGTAGAGGAGGGAGGTAGAGGAGGGAGGTAGAGGAGGGAGGTAGAGGAGGGAGGTAGAGGAGGGAGGTAGAGGAGGGTGGAGGGAGGTAGAGGAGGGAGGTAGAGGAGGGTGGAGGGAGGTAGAGGAGGGTGGGGGGAGGTAGAGGAGGGAGGTAGAGGATGGAGGTAGAGGAGGGAGGAGGGAGGTAGAGGAGGGAGGTAGAGGAGGGAGGTAGAGGAGGGTGGAGGGAGGTAGAGGAGGGAGGCAGAGAAGGGTGGTAGAGGAGGGAGGTAGAGGAGGGAGGTAGAGGAGGGTGGAGGGAGGTAGAGGAGGGAGGTAGAGGAGGGAGTTAGAGGAGGGTGGTAGAGGAGGGAGGTAGAGGAGGGAGGTAGAGGAGGGAGGAGGGAGGTAGAGGAGGGAGGTAGAGGAGGGTGGTAGAGGAGGGAGGTAGAGGAGGGAGGTAGAGGAGGGTGGAGGGAGGTAGAGGAGGAAGGTAGAGGAGGGAGAGGAGGAGGAGGTAGAGGAGGGAGGTAGAGGAGGGAGGAGGGAGGAGGGGGGTAGAGGAGGGAGGTAGAGGAGGG
This sequence comes from Coregonus clupeaformis, assembly GCF_020615455.1. NCBI lineage: Eukaryota > Metazoa > Chordata > Actinopteri > Salmoniformes > Salmonidae > Coregonus > Coregonus clupeaformis. The sequence goes on along the minus strand of NW_025533485.1, from coordinate 1,134,809 downwards.
AGGTAGAGGAGGGAGGTAGAGGAGGGAGGTAGAGGAGGGAGGTAGAGGAGGGTGGAGGGAGGTAGAGGAGGAAGGTAGAGGAGGGAGGTAGAGGAGGGAGGTAGAGGAGGGAGGTAGAGGAGGGAGGTAGAGGAGGGTGGAGGGAGGTAGAGGAGGGAGGTAGAGGAGGGTGGTAGAGGAGGGAGGTAGAGGAGGGAGGTAGAGGAGGGTGGTAGAGGAGGGAGGTAGAGGAGGGTGGAGGGAGGTAGAGGAGGGAGGTAGAGGAGGGAGGTAGAGGAGGGTGGAGGGAGGTAGAGGAGGGAGGTAGAGGAGGGTGGTAGAGGAGGGTGGAGGGAGGTAGAGGAGGGAGGTAGAGGAGGTGGAGGGAGGTAGAGGAGGGAGGTAGAGGAGGGAGGTAGAGGAGGGTGGGGGAGGTAGAGGAGGGGAGGTAGAGGAGGGAGGTAGATGAGGGGTGGAGGGAGGTAGAGGAGGGAGGTAGAGGAGGGTGAGTTAGAGGAGGAGGTAGAGGAGGGTGGAGGGGAGGTAGAGGAGGGTGGGGGGAGGTAGAGGAGGAGTAGAGGAGGGAGGTAGAGGAGGGAGGAGGGAGGTAGAGGAGGGAGGTAGAGGAGGGAGGTAGAGGAGGGAGGTAGAGGAGGGTGGAGGGAGGTAGAGAGGGAGGCAGAGGAGGTGGTAGAGGAGGGTAGAGGAGGGAGGTAGAGGAGGAGGTAGAGGAGGAGGTAGAGGAGGGAGGTAGAGGAGGGGAGAGTGGAGGGAGGTAGAGGGAGGAGGAGGAGGGAGTTAGAGGAGGAGGAGGGAGGTAGAGGAGGGAGGTAGAGGAGGGAGGAGGAGGTAGATGAGGGAGGTAGAGGAGGGAGGTAGAGGAGGGTGGTAGAGGAGGGAGGTAGAGGAGGGAGGTAGAGGAGGGAGGTAGAGGAGGGTGGAGGGAGGTAGAGGAGGGAGGTAGAGGAGGGAGGTAGATGAGGGAGGAGGGAGGTAGAGGAGGGAGGTAGAGGAGGGTGGAGGGAGGTAGAGGAGGGAGGTAGAGGAGGGTGGAGGGAGGTAGAGGAGGGAGGTAGAGGAGGGAGGTAGAGGAGGGTGGAGGGAGGTAGAGGAGGGAGGTAGAGGAGGGAGGAGGGAGGAGGGAGGTAGAGGAGGGAGGTAGAGGAGGGAGGTAGAGGAGGGAGGTAGAGGAGGGAGGTAGAGGAGGGTAGAGGGAGGTAGAGGAGGAAGGTAGAGGAGGGAGGTAGAGGAGGGAGGTAGAGGAGGGAGGTAGAGGAGGGAGGTAGAGGAGGGAGGTAGAGGGAGGGTGGAGGGAGGTAGAGGAGGGAGGTAGAGGAGGGAGGTAGAGGAGGGTGGTAGAGGAGGGAGGTAGAGGAGGGAGGTAGAGGAGGGAGGTAGAGGAGGGTGGAGGGAGGTAGAGGAGGGAGGTAGAGGAGGGAGGTAGACGAGGGAGGAGGGAGGTAGAGGAGGGAGGTAGAGGAGGGTGGAGGGAGGTAGAGGAGGGAGAGGAGGGTGGAGGGAGGTAGAGGAGGGAGGTAGAGGAGGGAGGTAGAGGAGGTGGAGAGAGTTAGAGGAGGGAGGTAGAGGAGGGTGGAGGGAGGTAGAGAGGGAGGAGGGAGGTAGAGGAGGGTGGAGGGAGGTAGTGGAGGGTGGTAGAGGAGGGTGGAGGAGGTAGAGGAGGGAGGTAGAGGAGGGAGGTAGAGGAGGGTGGAGGGAGGTAGAGGAGGGAGGTAGAGAAGGGAGTTAGAGGAGGGTGGTAGAGGAGGGAGGTAGAGGAGGGAGGTAGAGGAGGGAGGAGGGAGGTAGATGAGGGAGGTAGAGGAGGGAGGTAGAGGAGGGTGGTAGAGGAGGGAGGTAGAGGAGGGAGGTAGAGGAGGGAGGTAGAGGAGGGTGGAGGGGGGAGGGAGGTAGAGGAGGGAGGTAGACGAGGGAGGGAGGTAGAGGAGGGAGGAGGAGGGTGGAGGGAGGTAGAGGAGGGAGGTAGAGGAGGGTGGAGGGAGGTAGAGGAGGGAGGTAGAGGAGGGAGGTAGAGGAGGGTGGAGGGAGGTAGAGGAGGGAGGTAGAGGAGGGAGGAGGAGGAGGGAGGTAGAGGAGGGAGGTAGAGGAGGGAGGTAGAGGAGGGAGGTAGAGGAGGGAGGTAGAGGAGGGTGGAGGGAGGTAGAGGAGGAAGGTAGAGGAGGGAGGTAGAGGAGGGAGGTAGAGGAGGGAGGTAGAGGAGGGAGGTAGAGGAGGGAGGTAGAGGAGGGTGGAGGGAGGTAGAGGAGGGAGGTAGAGGAGGGAGGTAGAGGAGGGTGGTAGAGGAGGGAGGTAGAGGAGGGAGGTAGAGGAGGGTAGAGGAGGGTGGAGGGAGGTAGAGGAGGGAGGTAGAGGAGGGAGGTAGACGAGGGAGGAGGGAGGTAGAGGAGGGAGGTAGAGGAGGGTGGAGGGAGGTAGAGGAGGGAGGTAGAGGAGGGTGGAGGGAGGTAGAGGAGGGAGGTAGAGGAGGGAGGTAGAGGAGGGTGGAGAGAGTTAGAGGAGGGAGGTAGAGGAGGGTGGAGGGAGGTAGAGGAGGGAGGAGGGAGGTAGAGGAGGGTGGAGGGAGGTAGTGGAGGGAGGTAGAGGAGGGTGGAGGGAGGTAGAGGAGGGAGGTAGAGGAGGGAGGTAGAGGAGGGAGGTAGAGGAGGGTGGAGGGAGTTAGAGGAGGGAGGTAGAGGAGGGAGGTAGAGGAGGGTGGAGGGAGGTAGAGGAGGGAGGTAGAGGAGGGTGGAGGGGAGGTAGAGGAGGAAGGTAGAGGAGGGTAGTAGAGGAGGGAGGTAGAGGAGGGAGGTAGAGGAGGGTGGAGGGAGGTAGAGGAGGGAGGTAGAGGAGGGTGGAGGGAGGTAGAGGAGGAAGGTAGAGGAGGGTAGTAGAGGAGGGAGGTAGAGGAGGGAGGTAGAGGAGGGAGGTAGAGGAGGGTGGAGGGAGGTAGAGGAGGGAGGTAGAGGAGGGAGGTAGAGGAGGGTGGAGGGAGGTAGAGGAGGGAGGTAGAGGAGGGAGGTAGAGGAGGGAGGTAGAGGAGGGAGGTAGACGAGGGCACCTCAAGCTCCGATAAAACACGTTTCTTTGGTGTTTTCTAGGGTTTTTCACTGAAATTATACTCTTGTCCACTGCTACATGTCTTTTCAACACAGGTATAAAGCCCTCTCCAGTCCTCCTGTCGGCAAATCCGACCATGACTCCATCTTGCTTCTCCCCGACCTACAAACAAAAACTCAAGAGGGAAGCAATTCAGCGGGTCGGACGCGTGGCTTATGTGGCAGGGGCTCCTAACTATCACGGATTACAAAAAGAAAGCCAGCCACCCAATACCACCCTACCGGATGAGATTAACACCTTTTTCTCATGATTCAAGCACAATGACCGTGAGCTGCAGTCTAACCCTAACCCTAACTCACAGTCTCCACTGAGGACGTACAGTATGTTAGTCATTCAAACGTGTTAACCCTCGCAAGGCTGCCGGCCCAGATGGCTTCCCTAGCCGTGTCCTCTGAGCATGTGCAGACCAGCTGGCTGTTGTGTTCTCTGACGTTTTCAATCTCTCCCTAGCTCAGGCCGCTATACCCACCTGCTTCAAGATGTCCACTATCATCCCCGTACCCCAGAAAGGGAAAGTAACTGAACTGAATGACTACCGACCCGTAGCACTCACTTCCGTCATCATGAAGTGCTTTGAGAGGCTAGTCAAAGACCATACCTCCCCCCTCCTGGACATTCAACCCAATTTGCCCAACGTCCTATCAGATTCACGGATGATGCAATCGCCACTGCGCTGCAAACTGCTCTCACCCATCTGGACAAAAGGAATGCATATGTGAGGATGTTGTTCATCGACTACAGCTCGGCGTTCAACACCATAGTGCCCTCTAAGCTCACCATAAAGCTCAGACACAAAGTCTGAACTCCTCCCTATGCAACTGGGTCCTGGACTTCCTGACGGGCCGCCCCCAGGTGGTGTAGGTAGGCAACATTACCTCCTCCACACTGATTCTCAACTCGGGGGCCTCACAAGGGTGTGTCCTCAGTCCCCTCCTGTACTCCCTGTATACCCACGACTGCGTGACCTCACACAGTTCCAACTCCATCATCAAGTTCACTCATGACACAACGGTAGTAGGCCTGATTACCGCCAACGACGAGACTACAGGGAGGAGGTAGACACTCTGACGGCGTGGTGCCAGGTAAACAACCTCTCCCTCAACGTCAGCAAAACAAAGGAGCTGATTGTTGACTTCAGGAGGAACCAGGCTGGACACGCCCCCGTCCTCAAAAATGTGGCTGCCGTGGAGACGGTCAATATTCCTCGGCGTACACATCTCAGGGAAGCTGAAACGGTCTAACCACACGGACATCGTGGTGAAGAAGGCATTGACTCTTAAACCACAGCGACTCTTCAACCTCAGGATGCTGAAGAAATTCATCCTGTCCCCGAGGGCCCACAGTGTTCTAAAGGAGTACCATCGAGAGCAGACTGTCAGGCTAGTACGGCAACTCCACCGCCGCGGACCGCAAGGTGCTTCAGAGGGTGATACATTCAGCCGAATGCACCATTGGGTGCACACCGCCTGGTCTCCCCGCTTCAATCACTCAGAAGCGGGCAGTACAGCCCTCTAACCAATTGTACTATTATGTGTGTTTTTTTTGCGTTATTTGTAATTTATTATGCACATAATGTTTCTGCCACCGTCTCTTATGACCAAAAAGAGCTTCTGGATATCAGGACAGCGATTACTCACCTCGTATTGGACGAAGATTTTTTCTTCAACGAGTCGGACGCGAAGGATATTCCACAGACACCCGACAAGGCCCAAATCCACGTCATTCGCATGAGAAAGAGACGGAGATATCGTGGATGTAGGTCGGGGTGCCTTGTAAGGATCCGACGGCGAGCGAGTAAACTGCCTCTTCCATCAATCCTATTAGCCAATGTTCAATCATTTGAAAACAAATTGGACGACCTAAGATTATGGTTATCCTACCAATGGGACATTAAAAACTGTAATATCTTATGTTTCACCGAGTCGTGGCTGAATGACGACATGGATAACATACAGCTGACGGGATATATGCTACATCGGCAGGATAGAACGGCTGACTCCGGTAAGACAAGGGGTGGCGGTCTGTGTATATTTGTAAACAACAGCTGGTGCATAAAATGTAATACTAAGGAAGTCTTGAGGTTTTGCTCGCCTGAGGTAGAGTATCTCATGATAAGCTGTAGACCACACTATCTACCAAGAGAGTTTTCATCTATATTTTTCATTGCTGTCTATTTACCACCACAAACCGATGCTGGCACTAAGATTGCACTCAATGAGCTGTATAAGGCCATAAATCAACAGGAAAACGCTCATCCAGATGCAGCGCTCCTAGTGGCCGGAGACTTTAATGCAGGGAAACTTAAATCCGTTCTACCTAATGTCTACCAACATGTTAAATGTGCAACCAGTGGAAACAAAACTCTAGACCACCTTTACTCCACACAAAGAGCCGCATACAAAGCTCTCCCTCACCCTCCATTTGGCAAATCTGACCATAATTCTATCCTCCTGATTCCTGCTTATAAGCAAAAACTAAAGCAGGAAGCACCAGTGACTTGGTTAATAGGAAGTGGTCAGATGACGCAGATGCTAAGCTACAGGACTGTTTTGCTAGCACAGACTGGAATATGTTCCGGGATTCTTCAGATAGCATTGAGGAGTGCACCACATCAGTCACTGGCTTCATCAATAAGTGCATCGATGACGTCGTCCCCACAGTGACCGTACGTACATACCCCAACCAGAAGCCATGGATTACAGGCAACATCCGCACTGAGCTAAAGTTCACACACACCCTCAATGGTCACGCTGCTTCTCCATCTATGGTCATTCACCCCACTTCCTCAACAGTCTTTACTCTGCCTCCACCCTAAAATACATGGATATATTCATCACTGCAGTTATTATCTATATATTGCTATATATATTGTTGTTGTTTTTATTACCATTTTCCTTATTTTGTTTCACTAGTACTGCAGGTTGGAGCTCAGAGCCTAAGATTCTCACTGTACCCTGCAATCACACCTGCAACCCTGTACATGTGACTATTAAACACCCTGAATCTGAATCAATCCCTATTAAATTACTACATAATGCCTACACATTACCGCTGTGTGCGATCAATCCCTACTGAATTACTACATTATGCCTACACATTACCGCTGTGTGCGATCAATCCCTACTGAATTACTACATAATGCCTACACATTACCGCTGTGTGCGATCAATCCCTACTGAATTACTACATTATGCCTACACATTACCGCTGTGTGCGATCAATCCCTACTGAATTACTACATTCTGCCTACACATTACCGCTGTGTGCGATCAATCCCTACTGAATTACTACATTATCCCTATACATTACCGCGGTGTGCGATCAATCCCTACTGAATTACTACATTCTGCCAACACATTACCGCTGTGTGCGATCAATCCCTACTGAATTACTACATTATGCCTACACATTACCGCTGTGTGCGATCAATCCCTACTGAATTACTACATTCTGCCTACACATTACCGCTGTGTGCGATCAATCCCTATTAAATTACTACATTCTGCCTACACATTACCGCTGTGTGCGATCAATCCCTACTGAATTACTACATTCTGCCTACACATTACCGCTGTGTGCGATCAATCCCTACTGAATTACTACATTCTGCCTACACATTACCGCTGTGTGCGATCAATCCCTACTGAATTACTACATTATGCCTACACATTACCGCTGTGTGCGATCAATCCCTACTGAATTACTACATTATGCCTACACATTACCGCTGTGTGCGATCAATCCCTACTGAATTACTACATTATGCCTACACATTACCGCTGTGTGCGATCAATCCCTACTGAATTAATACATTCTGCCTACACATTACCACTGTGTGCGATCAATCCCTACTGAATTACTACATTATGCCTACACATTACCGCTGTGTGTGATCAATCCCTACTGAATTACTACATTATGCCTACACATTACCGCTGTGTGCGATCAATCCCTACTGAATTACTACATTATGCCTACACATTACGGCTGTGTGCGATCAATCCCTATTAAATTACTACATTCTGCCTACACATTACCGCTGTGTGCGATCAATCCCTACTGAATTACTACATTATGCCTACACATTACCGCTGTGTGCGATCAATCCCTACTGAATTACTACATTATGCCTACACATTACCGCTGTGTGCGATCAATCCCTACTGAATTACTACATTCTGCCTACACATTACCGCTGTGTGCGATCAATCCCTACTGAATTACTACATTATCCCTACACATTACCGCTGTGTGCGATCAATCCCTACTGAATTACTACATTCTGCCTACACATTACCGCTGTGTGCGATCAATCCCTACTGAATTACTACATTATGCCTACACATTACCGCTGTGTGCGATCAATCCCTACTGAATTACTACATTCTGCCTACACATTACCGCTGTGTGCGATCAATCCCTATTAAATTACTACATTCTGCCTACACATTACCGCTGTGTGCGATCAATCCCTACTGAATTACTACATTCTGCCTACACATTACCGCTGTGTGCGATCAATCCCTACTGAATTACTACATTCTGCCTACACATTACCGCTGTGTGCGATCAATCCCTACTGAATTACTACATTATGCCTACACATTACACGCTGTGTGCGATCAATCCCTACTGAATTACTACATTATGCCTACACATTACCGCTGTGTGCGATCAATCCCTACTGAATTACTACATTATGCCTACACATTACCGCTGTGTGCGATCAATCCCTACTGAATTAATACATTCTGCCGACACATTACCACTGTGTGCGATCAATCCCTACTGAATTACTACATTATGCCTACACATTACCGCTGTGTGTGATCAATCCCTACTGAATTACTACATTATGCCTACACATTACGGCTGTGTGCGATCAATCCCTATTAAATTACTACATTCTGCCTACACATTACCGCTGTGTGCGATCAATCCCTACTGAATTACTACATTATGCCTACACATTACCGCTGTGTGCGATCAATCCCTACTGAATTACTACATTATGCCTACACATTACCGCTGTGTGCGATCAATCCCTACTGAATTACTACATTATGCCTACACATTACCGCTGTGTGCGATCAATCCCTACTGAATTACTACATTCTGCCTACACATTACCGCTGTGTGCGATCAATCCCTATTAAATTACTACATTCTGCCTACACATTACCGCTGTGTGCGATCAATCCCTACTGAATTACTACATTATGCCTACACATTACCGCTGTGTGCGATCAATCCCTACTGAATTACTACATTATGCCTACACATTACCGCTGTGTGGAATCAATCCCTACTGAATTACTACATTATGCCTACACATTACCGCTGTGTGCGATCAATCCCTACTGAATTACTACATTCTGCCTACACATTACCGCTGTGTGCGATCAATCCCTACTGAATTACTACATTCTGCCTACACATTACCGCTGTGTGCGATCAATCCCTACTGAATTACTACATTATCCCTACACATTACCGCTGTGTGCGATCAATCCCTACTGAATTACTACATTCTGCCTACACATTACCGCTGTGTGCGATCAATCCCTACTGAATTACTACATTATGCCTACACATTACCGCTGTGTGCGATCAATCCCTACTGAATTACTACATTCTGCCTACACATTACCGCTGTGTGCGATCAATCCCTATTAAATTACTACATTCTGCCTACACATTACCGGCTGTATCGCGATCAATCCCTACTGAATTACTACATTCTGCCTACACATTACCGCTGTGTGCGATCAATCCCTACTGAATTACTACATTCTGCCTACACATTACCGCTGTGTGCGATCAATCCCTACTGAATTACTACATTATGCCTACACATTACCGCTGTGTGCGATCAATCCCTACTGAATTACTACATTATGCCTACACATTACCGCTGTGTGCGATCAATCCCTACTGAATTACTACATTATGCCTACACATTACCGCTGTGTGTGATCAATCCCTACTGAATTACTACATTATGCCTACACATTACGGCTGTGTGCGATCAATCCCTATTAAATTACTACATTCTGCCTACACATTACCGCTGTGTGCGATCAATCCCTACTGAATTACTACATTATGCCTACACATTACCGCTGTGTGCGATCAATCCCTACTGAATTACTACATTATGCCTACACATTACCGCTGTGTGCGATCAATCCCTACTGAATTACTACATTATGCCTACACATTACCGCTGTGTGCGATCAATCCCTACTGAATTACTACATTCTGCCTACACATTACCGCTGTGTGCGATCAATCCCTATTAAATTACTACATTCTGCCTACACATTACCGCTGTGTGCGATCAATCCCTACTGAATTACTACATTATGCCTACACATTACCGCTGTGTGCGATCAATCCCTACTGAATTACTACATTATGCCTACACATTACCGCTGTGTGGAATCAATCCCTACTGAATTACTACATTATGCCTACACATTACCGCTGTGTGCGATCAATCCCTACTGAATTACTACATTCTGCCTACACATTACCGCTGTGTGCGATCAATCCCTACTGAATTACTACATAATACCTACACATTACCGCTGTGTGCCTACTCAATCCCTATTAAATTACTACATAATGCCTACACATTACCGCTGTGTGCGATTAATCCCTACTGAATTACTACATAATGCCTACACATTACCGCTGTGTGCGATCAATCCCTACTGAATTACTACATAATGCCTACACATTACCTCTGTGTGCCTACTCAATCCCTACTGAATTACTACATTATGCCTACACATTACCGCTGTGTGCGATCAATCCCTACTGAATTACTACATTATGCCTACACATTACCGCTGTGTGGAATCAATCCCTACTGAATTACTACATTATGCCTACACATTACCGCTGTGTGCGATCAATCCCTACTGAATTACTACATTCTGCCTACACATTACCGCTGTGTGCGATCAATCCCTACTGAATTACTACATAATACCTACACATTACCGCTGTGTGCCTACTCAATCCCTATTAAATTACTACATAATGCCTACACATTACCGCTGTGTGCGATTAATCCCTACTGAATTACTACATAATGCCTACACATTACCGCTGTGTGCGATCAATCCCTACTGAATTACTACATAATGCCTACACATTACCTCTGTGTGCCTACTCAATCCCTATTAAATTACTACATTATGCCTACACATTACCGCTGTGTGCGATCAATCCCTACTGAATTACTACATTCTGCCTACACATTACCGCTGTGTGCAATCAATACCTATTAAATTACTACATTCTGCCTACACATTACCGCTGTGTGCGATCAATCCCTACTGAATTACTACATTATGCCTACACATTACCGCTGTGTGCGATCAATCCCTACTGAATTAATACATTCTGCCTACACATTACCGCTGTGTGCGATCAATCCCTACTGAATTACTACATTATGCCTACACATTACCGCTGTGTGCGATCAATCTCTACTGAATTACTACATTCTGCCTACACATTACCGCTGTGTGCGATCAATCCCTATTAAATTACTACATTCTGCCTACACATTACCGCTGTGTGCGATCAATCCCTACTGAATTACTACATTCTGCCTACACATTACCGCTGTGTGCGATCAATCCCTACTGAATTACTACATTCTGCCTACACATTACCGCTGTGTGCCTACTCAATCCCTACTGAATTACTACATTATGCCTACACATTACCGCTGTGTGCGATCAATCCCTACTGAATTACTACATTATGCCTACACATTACCGCTGTGTGCGATCAATCCCTACTGAATTAATACATTCTGCCTACACATTACCGCTGTGTGCGATCAATCCCTACTGAATTACTACATTATGCCTACACATTACCGCTGTGTGCGATCAATCCCTACTGAATTACTACATTATGCCTACACATTACCGCTGTGTGCGATCAATCCCTACTGAATTACTACATTATGCCTACACATTACGGCTGTGTGCGATCAATCCCTATTAAATTACTACATTCTGCCTACACATTACGGCTGTGTGCGATCAATCCCTACTGAATTACTACATTATGCCTACACATTACCGCTGTGTGCGATCAATCCCTACTGAATTACTACATTATGCCTACACATTACCGCTGTGTGCGATCAATCCCTACTGAATTACTACATTATCCCTACACATTACCGATGTGTGCGATCAATACCTACTGAATTACTACATTCTGCCTACACATAACCGTTGTGTGCGATCAATCCCTATTAAATTACTACATTCTGCCTACACATTACCGCTGTGTGCGATCAATCCCTACTGAATTACTACATTATGCCTACACATTACCGCTGTGTGCGATCAATCCCTACTGAATTACTACATAATGCCTACACATTACCGCTGTGTGCCTACTCAATCCCTATTAAATTACTACATAATGCCTACACATTACCGCTGTGTGCGATTAATCCCTACTGAATTACTACATAATGCCTACACATTACCGCTGTGTGCGATCAATCCCTACTGAATTACTACATAATGCCTACACATTACCGCTGTGTGCCTACTCAATCCCTATTAAATTACTACATTATGCCTACACATTACCGCTTTGTGCGATCAATCCCTACTGAATTACTACATTCTGCCTACACATTACCGCTGTGTGCGATCAATACCTATTAAATTACTACATTCTGCCTACACATTACCGCTGTGTGCGATCAATCCCCTACTGAATTACTACATAATGCCTACACATTACCGCTGTGTGCGATCAATCCCTACTGAATTACTACATTCTGCCTACACATTACCGCTGTGTGCGATCAATCCCTACTGAATTAATACATTCTGCCTACACATTACCGCTGTGTGCGATCAATCCCTACTGAATTACTACATTATGCCTACACATTACCGCTGTGTGCGATCAATCCCTACTGAATTACTACATTATGCCTACACATTACCGCTGTGTGCGATCAATCCCTACTGAATTACTACATTATGCCTACACATTACGGCTGTGTGCGATCAATCCCTATTAAATTACTACATTCTGCCTACACATTACCGCTGTGTGCGATCAATCCCTACTGAATTACTACATTATGCCTACACATTACCGCTGTGTGCGATCAATCCCTACTGAATTACTACATTATGCCTACACATTACCGCTGTGTGCGATCAATCCCTACTGAATTACTACATTATGCCTACACATTACCGCTGTGTGCGATCAATACCTACTGAATTACTACATTCTGCCTACATTACCGCTGTGTGCGATCAATCCCTACTGAATTACTACATTATGCCTACACATTACCGCTGTGTGCGATCAATCCCTACTGAATTACTACATTATGCCTACACATTACCGCTGTGTGCGATCAATCCCTACTGAATTACTACATTATGCCTACACATTACCGCTGTGTGCGATCAATCCCTACTGAATTACTACATTCTGCCTACACATTACCGCTGTGTGCGATCAATCCCTATTAAATTACTACATTCTGCCTACACATTACCGCTGTGTGCGATCAATCCCTACTGAATTACTACATTATGCCTACACATTACCGCTGTGTGCGATCAATCCCTACTGAATTACTACATTATGCCTACACATTACCGCTGTGTGGAATCAATCCCTACTGAATTACTACATAATGCCTACACATTACCTCTGTGTGCCTACTCAATCCCTACTGAATTACTACATTATGCCTACACATTACCGCTGTGTGCGATCAATCCCTACTGAATTACTACATTATGCCTACACATTACCGCTGTGTGGAATCAATCCCTACTGAATTACTACATTATGCCTACACATTACCGCTGTGTGCGATCAATCCCTACTGAATTACTACATTCTGCCTACACATTACCGCTGTGTGCGATCAATCCCTACTGAATTACTACATAATACCTACACATTACCGCTGTGTGCCTACTCAATCCCTATTAAATTACTACATAATGCCTACACATTACCGCTGTGTGCGATTAATCCCTACTGAATTACTACATAATGCCTACACATTACCGCTGTGTGCGATCAATCCCTACTGAATTACTACATAATGCCTACACATTACCTCTGTGTGCCTACTCAATCCCTATTAAATTACTACATTATGCCTACACATTACCGCTGTGTGCGATCAATCCCTACTGAATTACTACATTCTGCCTACACATTACCGCTGTGTGCAATCAATACCTATTAAATTACTACATTCTGCCTACACATTACCGCTGTGTGCGATCAATCCCTACTGAATTACTACATTATGCCTACACATTACCGCTGTGTGCGATCAATCCCTACTGAATTAATACATTCTGCCTACACATTACCGCTGTGTGCGATCAATCCCTACTGAATTACTACATTATGCCTACACATTACCGCTGTGTGCGATCAATCTCTACTGAATTACTACATTCTGCCTACACATTACCGCTGTGTGCGATCAATCCCTATTAAATTACTACATTCTGCCTACACATTACCGCTGTGTGCGATCAATCCCTACTGAATTACTACATTCTGCCTACACATTACCGCTGTGTGCGATCAATCCCTACTGAATTACTACATTCTGCCTACACATTACCGCTGTGTGCCTACTCAATCCCTACTGAATTACTACATTATGCCTACACATTACCGCTGTGTGCGATCAATCCCTACTGAATTACTACATTATGCCTACACATTACCGCTGTGTGCGATCAATCCCTACTGAATTAATACATTCTGCCTACACATTACCGCTGTGTGCGATCAATCCCTACTGAATTACTACATTATGCCTACACATTACCGCTGTGTGCGATCAATCCCTACTGAATTACTACATTATGCCTACACATTACCGCTGTGTGCGATCAATCCCTACTGAATTACTACATTATGCCTACACATTACGGCTGTGTGCGATCAATCCCTATTAAATTACTACATTCTGCCTACACATTACGGCTGTGTGCGATCAATCCCTACTGAATTACTACATTATGCCTACACATTACCGCTGTGTGCGATCAATCCCTACTGAATTACTACATTATGCCTACACATTACCGCTGTGTGCGATCAATCCCTACTGAATTACTACATTATGCCTACACATTACCGATGTGTGCGATCAATACCTACTGAATTACTACATTCTGCCTACACATAACCGTTGTGTGCGATCAATCCCTATTAAATTACTACATTCTGCCTACACATTACCGCTGTGTGCGATCAATCCCCTACTGAATTACTACATTATGCCTACACATTACCGCTGTGTGCGATCAATCCCTACTGAATTACTACATAATGCCTACACATTACCGCTGTGTGCCTACTCAATCCCTATTAAATTACTACATAATGCCTACACATTACCGCTGTGTGCGATTAATCCCTACTGAATTACTACATAATGCCTACACATTACCGCTGTGTGCGATCAATCCCTACTGAATTACTACATAATGCCTACACATTACCGCTGTGTGCCTACTCAATCCCTATTAAATTACTACATTATGCCTACACATTACCGCTTTGTGCGATCAATCCCTACTGAATTACTACATTCTGCCTACACATTACCGCTGTGTGCGATCAATACCTATTAAATTACTACATTCTGCCTACACATTACCGCTGTGTGCGATCAATCCCTACTGAATTACTACATAATGCCTACACATTACCGCTGTGTGCGATCAATCCCTACTGAATTACTACATTCTGCCTACACATTACCGCTGTGTGCGATCAATCCCTACTGAATTAATACATTCTGCCTACACATTACCGCTGTGTGCGATCAATCCCTACTGAATTACTACATTATGCCTACACATTACCGCTGTGTGCGATCAATCCCTACTGAATTACTACATTATGCCTACACATTACCGCTGTGTGCGATCAATCCCTACTGAATTACTATATTATGCCTACACATTACGGCTGTGTGCGATCAATCCCTATTAAATTACTACATTCTGCCTACACATTACCGCTGTGTGCGATCAATCCCTACTGAATTACTACATTATGCCTACACATTACCGCTGTGTGCGATCAATCCCTACTGAATTACTACATTATGCCTACACATTACCGCTGTGTGCGATCAATCCCTACTGAATTACTACATTATGCCTACACATTACCGCTGTGTGCGATCAATACCTACTGAATTACTACATTCTGCCTACACATTACCGCTGTGTGCGATCAATCCCTACTGAATTACTACATTATGCCTACACATTACCGCTGTGTGCGATCAATCCCTACTGAATTACTACATTCTGCCTACACATTACCGCTGTGTGCGATCAATCCCTATTAAATTACTACATTCTGCCTACACATTACCGCTGTGTGCGATCAATCCCTACTGAATTACTACATTCTGCCTACACATTACCGCTGTGTAGCGATCAATCCCTACTGAATTACTACATTCTGCCTACACATTACCGCTGTGTGCGATCAATCCCTACTGAATTACTACATTATGCCTACACATTACCGCTGTGTGCGATCAATCCCCTACTGAATTACTACATTATGCCTACACATTACCGCTGTGTGCGATCAATCCCTACTGAATTACTACATTATGCCTACACATTACCGCTGTGTGCGATCAATCCCTACTGAATTACTACATTATGCCTACACATTACCGCTGTGTGCGATCAATCCCCTACTGAATTAATACATTCTGCCTACACATTACCACTGTGTGCGATCAATCCCTACTGAATTACTACATTATGCCTACACATTACCGCTGTGTGCGATCAATCCCTACTGAATTACTACATTATGCCTACACATTACGGCTGTGTGCGATCAATCCCTATTAAATTACTACATTCTGCCTACACATTACCGCTGTGTGCGATCAATCCCTACTGAATTACTACATTATGCCTACACATTACCGCTGTGTGCGATCAATCCCTACTGAATTACTACATTATGCCTACACATTACCGCTGTGTGCGATCAATCCCTACTGAATTACTACATTCTGCCTACACATTACCGCTGTGTGCGATCAATCCCTACTGAATTACTACATTATCCCTACACATTACCGCTGTGTGCGATCAATCCCTACTGAATTGCTACATTCTGCCTACACATTACCGCTGTGTGCGATCAATCCCTACTGAATTACTACATTCTGCCTACACATTACCGCTGTGTGCGATCAATCCCTATTAAATTACTACATTCTGCCTACACATTACCGCTGTGTGCGATCAATCCCTACTGAATTACTACATTCTGCCTACACATTACCGCTGTGTGCGATCAATCCCTACTGAATTACTACATTCTGCCTACACATTACCGCTGTGTGCGATCAATCCCTACTGAATTACTACATTATGCCTACACATTACCGCTGTGTGCGATCAATCCCTACTGAATTACTACATTATGCCTACATATTACCGCTGTGTGCGATCAATCCCTACTGAATTACTACATTATGCCTACACATTACCGCTGTGTGCGATCAATCCCTACTGAATTAATACATTCTGCCTACACATTACCGCTGTGTGCGATCAATCCCTACTGAATTACTACATTCTGCCTACACATTACCGCTGTGTGCGATCAATCCCTACTGAATTACTACATTCTGCCTACACATTACCGCTGTGTGCGATCAATCCCTACTGAATTACTACATTATGCCTACACATTACCGCTGTGTGCGATCAATCCCTACTGAATTACTACATTCTGCCTACACATTACCGCTGTGTGCGATCAATCCCTATTAAATTACTACATTCTGCCTACACATTACCGCTGTGTGCGATCAATCCCTACTGAATTACTACATTATGCCTACACATTACCGCTGTGTGCGATCAATCCCTACTGAATTACTACATTATGCCTACACATTACCGCTGTGTGGAATCAATCCCTACTGAATTACTACATTATGCCTACACATTACCGCTGTGTGCGATCAATCCCTACTGAATTACTACATTCTGCCTACACATTACCGCTGTGTGCGATCAATCCCTACTGAATTACTACATAATACCTACACATTACCGCTGTGTGCCTACTCAATCCCTATTAAATTACTACATAATGCCTACACATTACCGCTGTGTGCGATTAATCCCTACTGAATTACTACATAATGCCTATACATTACCGCTGTGTGCGATCAATCCCTACTGAATTACTACATAATGCCTACACATTACCTCTGTGTGCCTACTCAATCCCTACTGAATTACTACATTATGCCTACACATTACCGCTGTGTGCGATCAATCCCTACTGAATTACTACATTATGCCTACACATTACCGCTGTATGGAATCAATCCCTACTGAATTACTACATTATGCCTACACATTACCGCTGTGTGCGATCAATCCCTACTGAATTACTACATTCTGCCTACACATTACCGCTGTGTGCGATCAATCCCTACTGAATTACTACATAATACCTACACATTACCGCTGTGTGCCTACTCAATCCCTATTAAATTACTACATAATGCCTACACATTACCGCTGTGTGCGATTAATCCCTACTGAATTACTACATAATGCCTACACATTACCGCTGTGTGCGATCAATCCCTACTGAATTACTACATAATGCCTACACATTACCTCTGTGTGCCTACTCAATCCCTATTAAATTACTACATTATGCCTACACATTACCGCTGTGTGCGATCAATCCCCTACTGAATTACTACATTCTGCCTACACATTACCGCTGTGTGCAATCAATACCTATTAAATTACTACATTCTGCCTACACATTACCGCTGTGTGCGATCAATCCCTACTGAATTACTACATTATGCCTACACATTACCGCTGTGTGCGATCAATCCCTACTGAATTAATACATTCTGCCTACACATTACCGCTGTGTGCGATCAATCCCTACTGAATTACTACATTATGCCTACACATTACCGCTGTGTGCGATCAATCTCTACTGAATTACTACATTCTGCCTACACATTACCGCTGTGTGCGATCAATCCCTATTAAATTACTACATTCTGCCTACACATTACCGCTGTGTGCGATCAATCCCTACTGAATTACTACATTCTGC
Organism: Coregonus clupeaformis; assembly: GCF_020615455.1. Classification (NCBI taxonomy): domain Eukaryota; kingdom Metazoa; phylum Chordata; class Actinopteri; order Salmoniformes; family Salmonidae; genus Coregonus; species Coregonus clupeaformis. The sequence continues at coordinate 1,116,521 of NW_025533485.1, read as the reverse complement.
CTACACATTACCGCTGTGTGCGATCAATCCCTACTGAATTACTACATTCTGCCTACACATTACCGCTGTGTGCCTACTCAATCCCTACTGAATTACTACATTATGCCTACACATTACCGCTGTGTGCGATCAATCCCCTACTGAATTACTACATTATGCCTACACATTACCGCTGTGTGCGATCAATCCCTACTGAATTAATACATTCTGCCTACACATTACCGCTGTGTGCGATCAATCCCCTACTGAATTACTACATTATGCCTACACATTACCGCTGTGTGCGATCAATCCCTACTGAATTACTACATTATGCCTACACATTACCGCTGTGTGCGATCAACCCCTACTGAATTACTACATTATGCCTACACATTACGGCTGTGTGCGATCAATCCCTATTAAATTACTACATTCTGCCTACACATTACGGCTGTGTGCGATCAATCCCTACTGAATTACTACATTATGCCTACACATTACCGCTGTGTGCGATCAATCCCTACTGAATTACTACATTATGCCTACACATTACCGCTGTGTGCGATCAATCCCTACTGAATTACTACATTATGCCTACACATTACCGCTGTGTGCGATCAATACCTACTGAATTACTACATTCTGCCTACACATAACCGTTGTGTGCGATCAATCCCTATTAAATTACTACATTCTGCCTACACATTACCGCTGTGTGCGATCAATCCCTACTGAATTACTACATTATGCCTACACATTACCGCTGTGTGCGATCAATCCCTACTGAATTACTACATAATGCCTACACATTACCGCTGTGTGCCTACTCAATCCCTATTAAATTACTACATAATGCCTACACATTACCGCTGTATGCGATTAATCCCTACTGAATTACTACATAATGCCTACACATTACCGCTGTGTGCGATCAATCCCTACTGAATTACTACATAATGCCTACACATTACCGCTGTGTGCCTACTCAATCCCTATTAAATTACTACATTATGCCTACACATTACCGCTTTGTGCGATCAATCCCTACTGAATTACTACATTCTGCCTACACATTACCGCTGTGTGCGATCAATACCTATTAAATTACTACATTCTGCCTACACATTACCGCTGTGTGCGATCAATCCCTACTGAATTACTACATAATGCCTACACATTACCGCTGTGTGCGATCAATCCCTACTGAATTACTACATTCTGCCTACACATTACCGCTGTGTGCGATCAATCCCTACTGAATTAATACATTCTGCCTACACATTACCGCTGTGTGCGATCAATCCCTACTGAATTACTACATTATGCCTACACATTACCGCTGTGTGCGATCAATCCCCTACTGAATTACTACATTATGCCTACACATTACCGCTGTGTGCGATCAATCCCTACTGAATTACTACATTATGCCTACACATTACGGCTGTGTGCGATCAATCCCTATTAAATTACTACATTCTGCCTACACATTACCGCTGTATGCGATCAATCCCTACTGAATTACTACATTATGCCTACACATTACCGCTGTGTGCGATCAATCCCTACTGAATTACTACATTATGCCTACACATTACCGCTGTGTGCGATCAATCCCTACTGAATTACTACATTATGCCTACACATTACCGCTGTGTGCGATCAATACCTACTGAATTACTACATTCTGCCTACACATTACCGTTGTGTGCGATCAATCCCTATTAAATTACTACATTCTGCCTACACATTACCGCTGTGTGCGATCAATCCCTACTGAATTACTACATTATGCCTACACATTACCGCTGTGTGCGATCAATCCCTACTGAATTACTACATAATGCCTACACATTACCGCTGTGTGCCTACTCAATCCCTATTAAATTACTACATAATGCCTACACATTACCGCTGTGTGCGATTAATCCCTACTGAATTACTACATAATGCCTACACATTACCGCTGTGTGCGATCAATCCCTACTGAATTACTACATAATGCCTACACATTACCGCTGTGTGCCTACTCAATCCCTATTAAATTACTACATTATGCCTACACATTACCGCTGTGTGCGATCAATCCCTACTGAATTACTACATTCTGCCTACACATTACCGCTGTGTGCGATCAATACCTATTAAATTACTACATTCTGCCTACACATTACCGCTGTGTGCGATCAATCCCTACTGAATTACTACATAATGCCTACACATTACCGCTGTGTGCGATCAATCCCTACTGAATTACTACATTCTGCCTACACATTACCGCTGTGTGCGATCAATCCCTACTGAATTACTACATTATGCCTACACATTACCGCTGTGTGCGATCAATCCCTACTGAATTACTACATTCTGCCTACACATTACCGCTGTGTGCGATCAATCCCTACTGAATTACTACATTCTGCCTACACATTACCGCTGTGTGCCTACTCAATCCCTACTGAATTACTACATTATGCCTACACATTACCGCTGTGTGCGATCAATCCCTACTGAATTACTACATTATGCCTACACATTACCGCTGTGTGCGATCAATCCCTACTGAATTAATACATTCTGCCTACACATTACCGCTGTGTGCGATCAATCCCTACTGAATTACTACATTATGCCTACACATTACCGCTGTGTGCGATCAATCCCTACTGAATTACTACATTATGCCTACACGTTACCGCTGTGTGTGATCAATCCCTACTGAATTACTGCATTATGCCTACACATTATGGCTGTGTGCGATCAATCCCTATTAAATTACTACATTCTGCCTACACATTACCGCTGTGTGCGATCAATCCCTACTGAATTACTACATTATGCCTACACATTACCGCTGTGTGCGATCAATCCCTACTGAATTACTACATTATGCCTACACATTACCGCTGTGTGCGATCAATCCCTACTGAATTACTACATTATGCCTACACATTACCGCTGTGTGCGATCAATACCTACTGAATTACTACATTCTGCCTACACATTACCGTTGTGTGCGATCAATCCCTATTAAATTACTACATTCTGCCTACACATTACCGCTGTGTGCGATCAATCCCTACTGAATTACTACATTCTGCCTACACATTACCGCTGTGTGCGATCAATCCCTACTGAATTACTACATTCTGCCTACACATTACCGCTGTGTGCGATCAATCCCTACTGAATTAATACATTCTGCCTACACATTACCGCTGTGTGCGATCAATCCCTACTGAATTACTACATTATGCCTACACATTACCGCTGTGTGCGATCAATCCCTACTGAATTACTACATTATGCCTACACATTACCACTGTGTGCGATCAATCCCTACTGAATTACTACATTATGCCTACACATTACGGCTGTGTGCGATCAATCCCTATTAAATTACTACATTCTGCCTACACATTACCGCTGTGTGCCTACTCAATCCCTATTAAATTACTACATAATGCCTACACATTACCGCTGTGTGCGATCAATCCCTACTGAATTACTACATTCTGCCTACACATTACCGCTGTGTGCGATCAATCCCTACTGAATTACTACATTCTGCCTACACTTTACCGCTGTGTGCCTACTCAATCCCTACTGAATTACTACATTATGCCTACACATTACCGCTGTGTGCGATCAATACCTATTAAATTACTACATTCTGCCTACACATTACCGCTGTGTGCGATCAATCCCTACTGAATTACTACATTATGCCTACACATTACCGCTGTGTGCGATCAATCCCTACTGAATTACTACATTATGCCTACACATTACCGCTGTGTGCGATCAATCCCTACTGAATTACTACATTATGCCTACACATTACCGCTGTGTGCGATCAATCCCTACTGAATTACTACATTATGCCTACACATTACGGCTGTGTGCGATCAATCCCTATTAAATTACTACATTCTGCCTACACATTACCGCTGTTTGCGATCAATCCCTACTGAATTACTACATTATGCCTACACATTACCGCTGTGTGCGATCAATCCCTACTGAATTAATACATTCTGCCTACACATTACCGCTGTGTGCGATCAATCCCTACTGAATTACTACATTATGCCTACACATTACCGCTGTGTGCGATCAATCCCTACTGAATTACTACATTATGCCTACACATTACCGCTGTGTGCGATCAATCCCTACTGAATTACTACATTATGCCTACACATTACGGCTGTGTGCGATCAATCCCTATTAAATTACTACATTCTGCCTACACATTACCGCTGTGTGCGATCAATCCCTACTGAATTACTACATTATGCCTACACATTACCGCTGTGTGCGATCAATCCCTACTGAATTACTACATTATGCCTACACATTACCGCTGTGTGCGATCAATCCCTACTGAATTACTACATTCTGCCTACACATTACCGCTGTGTGCGATCAATCCCTACTGAATTACTACATTATGCCTACACATTACCGCTGTGTGCGATCAATCCCTACTGAATTACTACATTCTGCCTATATATTACCGCTGTGTGCGATCAATCCCTACTGAATTACTACATTCTGCCTACACATTACCGCTGTGTGCGATCAATCCCTATTAAATTACTACATTCTGCCTACACATTACCGCTGTGTGCGATCAATCCCTACTGAATTACTACATTATGCCTACACATTACCGCTGTGTGCGATCAATCCCTACTGAATTACTACATTCTGCCTACACATTACCGCTGTGTGCGATCAATCCCTACTGAATTAATACATTTTGCCTACACATTACCGCTGTGTGCGATCAATCCCTACTGAATTACTACATTCTGCCTACACATTACCGCTGTGTGCGATCAATCCCTACTGAATTACTACATTATGCCTACACATTACCGCTGTGTGCGATCAATCCCTACTGAATTACTACATTATGCCTACACATTACGGCTGTGTGCGATCAATCCCTATTAAATTACTACATTCTGCCTACACATTACCGCTGTGTGCCTACTCAATCCCTATTAAATTACTACATAATGCCTACACATTACCGCTGTGTGCGATCAATCCCTACTGAATTACTACATTCTGCCTACACATTACCGCTGTGTGCGATCAATCCCTACTGAATTACTACATTCTGCCTACACATTACCGCTGTGTGCCTACTCAATCCCTACTGAATTACTACATTATGCCTACACATTACCGCTGTGTGCGATCAATCCCTACTGAATTACTACATTCTGCCTACACATTACCGCTGTGTGCGATCAATCCCTACTGAATTACTACATTATACCTACACATTACGGCTGTGTGCGATCAATCCCTATTAAATTAATACATAATGCCTACACATTACCGCTGTGTGCGATCAATCCCTACTGAATTACTACATTCTGCCTACACATTACCGCTGTGTGCGATCAATCCCTATTAAATTACTACATTCTGCCTACACATTACCGCTGTGTGCGATCAATCCCTACTGAATTACTACATTCTGCCTACACATTACCGCTGTGTGCGATCAATCCCTACTGAATTACTACATTATGCCTACACATTACTGCTGTGTGCGATCAATCCCTACTGAATTACTACATTATGCCTACACATTACCGCTGTGTGCGATCAATCCCTACTGAATTACTACATTCTGCCTACACATTACCGCTGTGTGCGATCAATCCCTACTGAATTACTACATTCTGCCTACACATTACCGCTGTGTGCGATCAATCCCTACTGAATTACTACATTATGCCTACACATTACTGCTGTGTGCGATCAATCCCTACTGAATTACTACATTCTGCCTACACATTACCGCTGTGTGCGATCAATACCTATTAAATTACTACATTCTGCCTACACATTACCGCTGTGTGCGATCAATCCCTACTGAATTACTACATAATGCCTACACATTACCGCTGTGTGCGATCAATCCCTACTGAATTACTACATAATGCCTACACATTACCGCTGTGTGCCTACTCAATCCCTACTAAATTACTACATAATGCCTACACATTACCTCTGTGTGCCTACTCAAACCCTACTGAATTACTACTGTGTAGATCACTACTGAATTTTTTCTCATCCTTTATCATTTCCCTCATAAACCCTTTTTGAATTACTATTGAAAACGGACATTTATTACTGTTTTACTGCTGACATCTTGTTTCACTATTGTGTTACTACTTGGCTAGTGGACATGTTATTTCCTCAAGTTTCTAACTGTAGTTATATTATGAAACAATAAATAGTACTCTTATACAAATGTAATTGCATTTTTTATTTATAAAATTAATTAAATATTCAATTATGTTTATACGTATTAATATCTTTAAGTAAGTTTCACTGTTAGTCTACACCTGTTGTTTACGAAGTGACAATATTTTGTTAATCCTTTTGAAGCCTATATTTTTTACACATTTATAAGCAAAACAAACAACAACAAAAGACAACAAGAGATTAACCAATTATAAGCCACTATCAATCATCTGCTAACACAGGTCACAGAAGACAACACAGAATATTTTTGGATAAACAATGACGATCTATCAACCTATCGACCAATCATGACCTCCAGTCTTCCTATGTCGAGGGCCTCCTTGGCAAAAGGTCAAAAGAGGTCAGTAGAATGGGTCAGTATACCAATATGAACAAACTGTACATTTACATACAAACACACATACTTATTAGCTAGCATGACGGAAAAAGAGGCTACATAGCTACATTTCAACGGGGCTAGCAAACAGCTAGGCTAAACACAAGACCGTTTTGGCTAGCAATCGTTTTTATGTGGTTTTTATGTGGTATAAAGTTATATAAACATCTAAACAATGACATTAAAGTATTAATAAAACATATAAGCAAAGTTAAACTTACAGATGGTGCCAGAATAAGGGCTATGACAGACAGGATGACGAAGGATGGAAGACGGTTACATTTGGGATTGTAAAAAACTGTAGCTACAGTGGGGAGAACAAGTATTTGATACACTGCTGATTTTGCAGGTTTTCCTACTTACAAAGCATGTAGAGGTCTGCCATTTTTATCATAGGTACACTTCAACTGTGAGAGACGGAATCTAAAACAAAAATCCAGAAAATCACATTGTATGACATTTTAAGTAATTAATTTCCATTTTATTGCATGACATAAGTATTTGACATATCAGAAAAGCAGAACTTAATATTTGGTACAGAAACCAACTACTTCCTGTTTGTCTTCTTCTGCGGTTGCAAAAAGCCTGTGTAGTGAAGCTGTAGTGTTTAAACTACTTATTTACTACCATCATCAAGTAACAAAAACACTACCCTGATTACAATTGGAAACATCAATGTTTTCCTAATGAACACTACAAAACTTTATTGGTGTATCTTGAGTAATGCATAAACTACACAATCCCTACAAGTCCCCACATAGCCACTACTGCACAAATACATGTATTTAACCCCTAATTTAACCCCTACAGGGCATTCGGAAAGAATTCAGACCCCTTGTCTTTTTCCACATTTTGTAACGTTACAGACGTATTCTAAAATTGATTAAATAAGATTTTTTTTTCTCAGCAATCTACACACAATATCCCATAATGACAAAGTGAAAACAGGTTTATATAAATGTTTGCTAATTTATAAAATAAAAAACAGAAATATCTTATTTACCTAAGTATTCAGACCCTTTGCTTTCACACTCAAAATTGAGCTCAGGTGCATCCTGTTTCCATTGATCATCCTTGAGATGTTTCTACAACTTGATTGCAGTCCACCTGTGGTAAATTCAATTGATTGGCACAAACCTGTCTATATAAAGTCCCACAGTTGACAGTGCATGTCAGAGCAAAAACCAAGCCATGAGGTCGAAGGAATTGTCAGTTGAGCTCCGAGACAGGATTGTGTAGAGGCACAGATCTGGCGAAGGGTACCAAAAAATGTATTCAGCATTGAAGATCCCCAAGAACACAGTGGCCTCCATCATTCTTAAATGGAAGAAGTTTGGAACCACCAAGACTCTTCCTAGAGCTGGCCGCCCAGCCAAACTGAGCAATCGGCAGAAAAGGGCCTTGGTCAGGGAGGTCACCAAGAACCTGATGGTCACTATGACAGAGCTCTATAGTTCCTCTGTGGAGATTGGAAAATCTTCCAGGAGGACAACAATCTCTGCAGCACTCCACCAATCAGTCCTTTATGGTAGAGTGGCCAGACATAAGCCACTCCTCAGTAAAAGGCACATGACAGCCCGCTTGGAGTTTACCAAAAGGCACCTAAAGACTCTCAGACCATGAGAAATAAGATTCTTTGGTCTGATGAAACCAAGATTGAACTCTTTGGCCTGAATACCAAGCGTCACTTCTGGAGGAAACCTGGCACCATCCCTACGGTGAAGCATGGTGGTGGCAGCATCATGCTGTAGGGATGTTTTTCAGCGGCAGGGACTGGGAGACTAGTCAGAATTGAGAGAAAGATGAATGGAGCAGAGAGACTGTTGATGAAAACCTGCTCCAGAGCGCTCAGGACCTCAGACTGGGGCGATGGTTCACCTTCCAGCAGGACAATGACCCTAAGCACACAGCCAATACAACGCAGGAATGTCTTCGGGACAAGTCTCTGAATGTCCTTGAGTCGCCCAGCCAGAGCCCGGACTTGAACCCAATCGAACATCTCTGGAGAGACCTGAAAATAGTTGTGCAGCAACGTTCCCCATCCAACCTGACAGAGCTTGAGAGGATCTGCAGAGAAGAATGGGAGAAACTCCCCAAATACAGGTGTGCCAAGCTTGTAGCGTCATACCCAAGAAGACTCGATGCAGTAATCGCTGCCAAAGGTGCTTCAAAATTAGCAACAATTTCTAAAAACCTGTTTTCGCTTTGTCCTTATATTGTATTATGTGTAGATTGATGAGAGAAAAAACTATTTAATCAATCTTAGAATAAGTCTGTTATGTAACAAAATGTGGAAAAATTCAAGGGGTCTGAATACCTTCCGAAGGCACCGTAGGTTTTGTGTAGTAATTCAGTGGTACTTTTACGAGGGCACTCTAACGAGACTAACTACCGTCTGTCTAACTAACGAGACTGACGACTGTTGGTCTAACTAACGGGACTGAAGACTGTTGGTCTAACTAACGGGACTGAAGACTGTTGGTCTAACTAACAAGACTGAAGACTGTCGGTCTAACTAACGAGACTGAGGACTGTCAGTCTAACTAACGAGACTGTCAGTCTAACTAACGAGACTGTCAGTCTAACTAACGAGACTGACGACTGTCTGCCTAATTAACGAGACTGATGACTGTTGGTCTAACTAACGAGACTGAAGACTGTTGGTCTAACTAACGAGACTGAAGACTGTTGGTCTAACTAACGAGACTGAAGACTGTTGGTCTAACTAACGAGGCTGAAGACTGTTGGTCTAACTAACGAGACTGAAGACTGTTGGTCTAACTAACGAGACTGAAGACTGTTGGTCTAACTAACGAGACTGAGGACTGTCGGTCTAACTAACGAGACTGAGGACTGTCGGTCTAACTAACGAGACTGTCAGTCTAACTAACGAGACTGAGGACTGTCTGCCTAACTAACGGGACTGAGGACTGTCGGTCTAACTAACGAGACTGACGACTGTCGGTCTAACTAACGAGACTGTCAGTCTAACTAACGAGACTGAGGACTGTCTGCCTAACTAACGGGACTGAAGACTGTTGGTCTAACTAACGAGACTGTCAGTCTAACTAACGAGTCTGAAGACTGTCGGTCTAATTAACGAGACTGACGACTGTTGGTCTAACTAACAAGGCTGAAGACTGTCGGTCTAATTAACAAGGCTGAAGACTGCTGGTTTACTAACGGGACTGAAGACAGTCGGTCTAACTAACGAGATTGAGTACTGTCGTTCTTACTAATGAGACTGAAGACTGTCTGCCTAATTAACGAGACTGATGACTGTTGGTCTAACTAACGAGACTGAAGACTGTTGGTCTAACTAACGAGACTGAAGACTGTTGGTCTAACTAACAAGGCTGAAGACTGTCGGTCTAATTAACAAGGCTGAAGACTGCTGGTTTACTAACGGGACTGAAGACAGTCGGTCTAACTAACGAGATTGAGTACTGTCGTTCTTACTAATGAGACTGAAGACTGTCTGTCTAACTAACGAGGCTGAAGACTGTCGGTCTAACTAACAAGGCTGAAGACTGTTGGTTTACTAACGGGACTGAAGACAGTCGGTCTAACTAACGAGATTGAGTACTGTCGTTCTTACTAATGAGACTGAAGACTGTCTGTCTAACTAACGAGGCTGAAGACTGTTGGTCTAACTAACGAGACTGAAGACTGTTGGTTTACTAACGAGGCTGAAGACTGTTGGTCTAACTAACGAGGCTGAAGTCTGTTTTGTTGAACTCTCTCTGATCCTTCATCTTTCCAGCCTAGTTAAAGGGTCTCCCTCCGGCGTTTTCTGTATTTGCCATCTCCCTCCAGTGGTAAATTGGTCTTTATAGAAGGAGGCCAATCGAGGCCATGCTGTGAAATCTTCTTTGTACCGTGTGCAATGCTGTGTACTGTGCGCTCCCTGCAATCTCACATTTTAGTCATTTATCCAGAGCGACTTACAGTTAGTGAGTGCATACATTTTCAGACTGGCCCCCCCGTAGGAAACGAACCCACAACCCTGGTGTTGCAAGCGCCATGCTCTACCAACTGAGCTACAGGGGACTACATCTCCAGTCATGCAGTGAGTGGGCTACTTTGCATAATTCAGTAGAAGGGCATCATTAAACAGAGAGAGAGAGAGGTCCCTTTGCATGCTGAGGAGAGCCCTGGCTGCTAAGGAACAGTATGCTTTGAAGTGGCCTTGGAAGGAGTTTCGCTTTTTCCGCTCAGATATTTTTATACATATTGTTGTTTGTTTTATGGCGTAGCCTTGTCTTCAGATTTATTACCAATTCAGCAATCAGATTCAGTCTTCTAGTGTTAAAGGACACTGTTATATCCAGACACCAGAGTCTCCTGCAGTGAGACGCAGTATCTATTAACATTAGCTTGTATCCATGAATCGAGTCGCACAATTCAGCTGTACGGTGTTCCCCATTCAGGTATTCAGTGTATAGTCGCAATCGGATTCAGCTGCACCTGCATGACAGCCCTACCGCTCCTCCACCCCCCTCCCCCTCTCTCTCTCTCTCTCCCTCTCTCTCTCCCCCTTTCCCCTCTTTCTCTCCTCTCTCTCCCCGCTCCTCCACCCTCCCTGGGCGGTGAAAAGGCTCACACTCAATACAAGTCTTAATCAGCAGAGTTTGTTCCCACTAAACTATTTCTCAGAGGTGTGCATTTTCAGGTACTTTTAACAGCCAGTGTCACCCCCCCTTTTCGTCTCACATCAAACTCCTCTCCCCTACCCAGCCTCTAAGTGACTCGGCGTTTTCCCAGACTGAAGAGCTCCAATCAATCCTCCCCTCGACAGGAGCTCTCTCATTCCCAGACAAGAACCGGGAGAAAAAGGCTTTGTTCCATGTTGAGAGGCGACAGAGAGAA
>NW_025533485.1:987500-1100000 GCF_020615455.1 Coregonus clupeaformis | reverse complement strand
CTAGTCTGTGCTAGCAAAACAGTCAGTTTTGCTTATAAGCAGGAATCAGGAGGATAGAGTTATGGTCAGATTTGCCAAATGGAGGGCGAGGGAGAGCTTTGTATGCCTCTATGTGTGTGGTCTAGAGTTTTTTTTCCTCTGGTTGCACATTTAACATGCTGGTAGAAATTAGGTAGAATGGATTTAAGTTTCCCTGCATTAAAGTTCCCGGCAACTAGGAGCGCTGCCTCTGGATGAGCGTTTTCCTGTTTAGTTATGGCCTTATAGAGCTCATTGAGTGCAATCCTAATGCCAGCATTGGTTTGTGATGGTAAATAGACAGCTATGAAAAATATAGATGAAAACTCTCTTGGTAAATAGTGTGGTCTACAGCTTATCATAAGATACTCTGCCTCAGGCGAGCAAAACCACAAGACTTCCTTAGTATTTGATTTTGTGCACCTGCTGTTGTTTACAAATATACACAGACCGCCACCCCTTGTCTTACCGGAGTCAGCTGTTCTATCCTGCCAATGTAGCGTATAGCCCGCTAGCTGTATGTTATCCATGTCGTCGTTCAGCCACGACTCGGTGACACATTACAGTTTTTAATGTCCCGTTGGTAGGATAACCGTAATCTTAGGTCATCTAATTTATTTTCAAATGATTGAAGATTGGCTAATAGGATTGATGGAAGAGGCAGTTTACTCGCTCGCCGTCGGATCCTTACAAGGCACCCCGACCTACGTCCACGATATCTCCGTCTCTTTCTCCTGCGAATGACAGGGATTTGGGCCTTGTCGGGTGTCTATAGGATATCCTTCGCGTCCGACTCGTTGAAGAAAAAATCTTCGTCCAATACGAGGTGAGTAATCACTGTCCTGATATCCAGAAGCTCTTTTTGGTCATAAGAGACGATGGCAGAAACATTATGTACAGATAAATTACAAATAACTCGAAAAACACACATAATAGCACAATTGGTTAGAGGGCCGTAAAACGGCAGCCATCTTCTCCGGCGCCATCTCTGTGTCCTGCTGAAAAGTGTATTCATCTCCCAGTGTCTGGTGGAAAGCAGACTGAACCAGGTTTTTTTCAGGACAGGTTAACCCAGGTGATATTCATCTCCATCCATGGTTAGTCCCATGTAGCTCAGTTGGTAGAGCATGGCGTTTGCAACACCAGGGTTGTGGGTTCGATTCCCACAGGGGGCCATTATGAAAATGTATGCACTCACTAACTGTAAGTCGCTCTGGTTAAGAGCATCTGCTAAATGACTAAAATGTAAATGATATTAATCCATCCACGCTCTTCAAAACAGTTTAACCCGGGTGATATTCCTACTAGCTCTCACAGTCTCACGTCAGAATTAGAAGTTCATCCCTGTTTCTCAAATTTCGAAGTTGTTCCAAACATCACAAGTGTTTAAGCTTAGGCATTAACTCTGAATTTTTAGGGTTAACATCAGGCATTAACTACAAATACTTAAGGTTAGGCATTAACACCAAGTGGTGAAGGTAAGGTTTGGGATAGGTTTAAAACAAAAATATCAAAAACAACTTTCTATTGGTGGATTTGAACTTGCAAACTTTGGAATCAGAGGTAGATACTTACACCCATCCGCCACCCCCTAGCAAAACTGAAACCTACTTGAAGGTAACAGCGCTCACTGTTGCCCCTAGCGGCTGGTTTCGACGTCATCTCCCGACGTCCTCAGACATGGATGGACGTCGAATACTGACTTGTATCATGGGTGACCGGGTTGTATATTATCTCCATCCTTGGTTAGGCTCTCCGGGACAGTTTAACCCAGGCCTGCCATGTTAAAGATGTATGCTTCTTAAACACAAAACATTAATGTTTCATTTAATATGGCCGAGCGGAAAAGGCTCCATGAAAAATCGTGATTTTCATTTCATAAATGTCCTTAGTATTAATTTTCTTCCGCAGTACAAGAAGATATGTAGGGACACTTATTACATGATGTGTTAGTGTCAAACAGAGGGGTGAGATCATGTCTTTTTAATACTGGTCTTGAGGAAATGGTTTTAATCATATCTAATGGAAAATATACTGAATCAAAATGTGTCCCATTGATTACAACCACAACCCTTTCAATCTGTCTTATTTATTACAACCAGACCCCTATCAATCTGTCTTATTTATTACAACCAGACCCCTATCAATCTGTCTTATTGATTACAACCAGACCCCTTTCAATCTGTGTTATTGATTACAACCAGACCCCTATCAATCTGTCTTATTTATTACAACCAGACCCCTTTCAATCTGTCTTATTGATTACAACCAGACCCCTTTCAATCTGTGTTATTGATTACAACCAGACCCCTATCAATCTGTCTTATTTATTACAACCATAACCCTTTCAATCTGTCTTATTGATTACAACCAGACCCCTATCAATCTGTCTTATTGATTACAACCAGACCCCTTTCAATCTGTGTTATTGATTACAACCAGACCCCTTTCAATTTGTCTTATTGATTACAACCAGACCCCTATCAATCTGTCTTATTTATTACAACCATAACCCTTTCAATCTGTCTTATTGATTACAACCAGACCCCTATCAATCTGTCTTATTGATTACAACCAGACCCCTTTCAATCTGTGTTATTGATTACAACCAGACCCCTATCAATCTGTCTTATTTATTACAACCAGACCCCTATCAATCTGTCTTATTGATTACAACCAGATCCCTTTCAATCTGTCTTATTGATTACAACCAGACCCCTATCAATCTGTCTTATTTATTACAACCACAACCCTTTCAATCTGTCTTATTGATTACAACCAGACCCCTATCAATCTGTCTTATTTATTACAACCAGACCCCTATCAATCTGTCGTATTTATTACAACCAGACCCCTATCAATCTGTCTTATTGATTACAACCAGACCCCTTTAAATCTGTCTTATTGATTACAACCAGACCCCTATCAATATGTCTTATTGATTACAACCAGAAACCTTAATGTTTTGTACACTCTCATTCATTACACTGGGTTATACAGTGGGGTTAAATTATTGACACCCTTGATGAAGATGAGCAAAAATGACTGTATAAAATAAGTAATTCATTTTGCTCAAAAAATGTTGTAAATTATATTATTTTATCCTAATACAATTGCTCAGGGAAAGAGATGTTTAACAAGTAATTTTTTTATTCTCAAACAGTTTTCAATACCTCACCTTGTAAGGAGGTGAGCCTTTTTTCTGAAAAGTTTCATGAGTTTGAGAACACGTTGGGAGGGCTCTTAGACATTCCGCCATACAGAATCTTTTCAGATCCTTGACATCCTTTGTCTGCGCCTTCTTCAATTCAAACCACAGGTTTTCCATGGGGTTGAAGTCCAGGAGACTGAATGTTTATTTTGTGGCCAATTAACCATTTCTTTGTGGATTTTAATGTGTGCTTGGGGTTATTGTCTTGCTGGAAGATCCCAGGCAGATACTGTAACCCACCACTGGTGTGCATGGCCAAAGAGCTCTATTACTTTCTTTTCAAAAAGGTAGGGGTCAAAATTATTGACACCTCTAAAGATTCTTATAAATAAAGTAGTCAAAAATGTTTAGTATTTGGTCCCATGTAGGGCTGTGGCAGTAATGAAATTTAGTCAGCCGTGATTGTCAAACAAATAACTGCTAGTCTCAAGGTAATTTACCATTAATTAACATAAACACATTTAGCGTCTCCTGGCTTCCACACACAGCCTACAAGTCACTGATGCAGACCTTTGGAACATCTATATTTTAAAAAGTATAATAACTCCATGTAATATAGCCTACACCTTCACAATAAATCCATTATTTATTTTAGACAGGTCTAAAGAAGCATGATATGAAGAAAATGTAGTCTATTTCAGAAGAACAGAATAGCATACTCCAAGTTGTCCTTATGTTAGGTCCTGATCTGTCTATGCCAAATGGCTGTGGGCTACACTAGATCATTTAGCAGACAAGATTTGCTTAGAATTCCATGGCATTATGTTATATTATTATATAGTATGAAGAATACAGTTGAACATAACTGAATAAAATGGAAAGGATATTTTCTCCAAAAGATTTGAGGGAGTGCGCACAGGCGGCTATTCTGTGTTGAGCGGTTAACAAAAAAATAGGTACTCCTATATGCTTAATTTAGAGTTATTAATGTAACTTTAGTTGTGATACAAATGTTGGGCTATAAGTTTTGATTTTTAATACATTCTAAGGCTGCATGATGCAACTCTAATGATGATTTGAAAAAAGTTGCATCAAAGGCATGAGCTCTGATTTGTTTGTTTTTTTGCGCAGGCTGTACACACTTCATCAGTCTCTCATTCACAATTTGACAAGCACTTGATAATGCCTCGGATTTCCCGGCTGCATCCCCTTTCTTCGGCTATAATAATGCCCACTAAAAGGAACATGCCTTTTGTGGCCATAGTAGTATGATAGGTGGCCGTTGTGCCCTTGGGCTGAATATAATAATGATAATTCCCTTCTCCAGGCTGCATGCTCCGAAGCACCTCTCACTGACATGGCTCTCCATCACGTGATCGGGTCTTTCTCACAGGCTACAAGTGAAGACAGACACATCGTGGATGCAACTGCGCACGTCCTTATCCAATTCCGAGACGCATATTGAATAACTGTCCACATTTACTTTTCGTCAGCCAACAAGATGAGTAGGCCTAACGAACAGCAAAAGCTCTAGCCTATGCCAATCTACTATCCCCCATAGTACAAAGGTTGACCTATTCTATTCTGTGTGAGAAATAAATATTCCAAACATAGTCTGGGACAGTTGTGGGATGCGATAGATCCCAAATTAATACTAGCATCAAAAAACCTGCATGAAGCTGACGCAACAGATCTGAACGTTTTGCTTTAAATGTTGATAAACTATTAGGCTATTTATTCACATTATAAGTGCAGCAATGCGCACACGGCAGTAGGCTATAAGCGCGAATGTTGCATTAGCAGGAAAACACCATTATCAAAAGTGACCACAAATATGATTATGCATGTCATGTTTTTATTATAAAGGTGCATTTTTATGGTGAAAATGATCTTCCTTAAACTTGAAACTCACTCGCTGCTAAAATATGCCAGATAGGCGCTACACTCCTTGTAAAGCGGATTAATGCGCTTAATTTTAAGAAGTTATTTGGCCACTTTATCAAAACATATAGGTCTATGGGCTAGGCTACATGAGGTGTGCAACAATGATTTGAAAAAGTCACAAAGAAAAAGCATGCTGTTTGCCTTAAGCTCATCATTCACAAGTGATAATATATAATTCACAAGTGATAGGCTAATATTGTCACTCATCAAACTTTTCTTGATATAATCTTGTCTTTATGTATACTAAATAATGTATGTGTGACATTTGTTTTGATTTAGAATGGACCATTATCATGCACCTGTATCGAAACAGGGGCAGCGGAAAAAATACATGTCATCTATGCACTTAAATAGCGAATGAAGGACACTTTTCCCTTGGTAGGCTATACTCCTGTTGTAAAGAAAACCAATGTGCTTAATATTAGGAAAGTTGAGAAATAAATATAGTAGGCCTAGCCTATAGAAAGCTGATGGGATCCTCCTCTTTTTAATAGAGGCCATCACTCTGTTTTCTCACGCAATTCCATAGCCTATCGAAATATTGCGCAACATGAGCTCATGGGCTCTCATGAAGTGTTCGATTAGATTTTCGAATGCATTTGCATTGATGTCAGAGTGATTAGAGGGACAATAGAGTGCTGAGTACCAGGCAGTTAGCAAGTTTGGTAGGCTACTAATGACCATCAGCAGCATCAGAGCTTTGAGAAGCCTAGTTACGTAATGGTCACGTGGAATTTGACTGCCGTCATGAGTCGTGACCACTGGTGTGGCAATAATACGGTCACCATAACAGCCCTAGTCCCATATTCCACGCAATTACTGCATCAAACTTGGTGGATGTATTTGCAGTTAGTTTTGGTTGTTTCAGAATATTCTGTGCCCAATAGAAATTAATGGTAAATAATGTATTGCGTAATTTTGGAGTCACTTTTATGTTAAATAATAATAGAATGTGTTTCTAAACACTTCTACATTAATGTTCTACAAGGTTCCAAGATGGCGTAGCAGTGCGGTCGCTTTTATTTTTTCGTCCTGTGTAAATATCCCGTTTCTTGTTTTTGTCTATATTTCTCAATTTTTTACTTTCATTCTTTAACTAAATATACTTTCCTGCAACCCGCCTCACCCAACGTGGAAAGGATTCTATTATTTCTTTATAACTTTCATCAAGAACCGTAAGCTGAAAATAGTGGCTACCTGTTATTAGTCACCGTTAGCGTCTTCACCACTGTCCGTGGCCTACACTATCCACCAGCCAGCTCTAGCTCTAGCCTGGACAATTCGTCGGCCAGTCTGCACAGCGTGCTATCGACCCAGCGTGCTATCGACCCAGAGCTTATTGGACTTTCTGCCGGAATCACTGGACCCTAGCGCCGGATCATCACAACCAGCTAGCTAGCTAGCTGCAACCTGTTGTTGGCTGATTACCATTACCATTGCCCTATAGCAAGCACCAGTTAGCCTTGAGCTAGCCTCAGGCCCATCTCCCGGCTATCTACCCCTCTGTCAACCGGACGGGACCTCCTAGTGTTGACACTGAGCCCCGCCCGATCCAACACGACTGGTTTGCCGACGAAATAGTCTGATGTGGTTTCAACAGGCTTCCCCGTTGCGGCGACCACGAAGATCCATCTGCCACCCCCGGCCCGCTAGCACACGCAAACCACAACTGTGCTCCCTGCTAGCTGTGCCGAAGCGCCAATTTGAACTGCTCTCGGACTCACATATTGCTGTTCACTGGACCTTATGATCACTCAGCTGCACAGCTGATGCCTGCTGGACTGTTCCTTTACACGGTACCCTGTCCTGTTTATTCTGTTTAGTCTTAGCCCAAACGTTATCGCTATTTCCAGTTGTGTCTTAGCTCTCTCTAATAACACATGTGACTGCTTTATGCCTCTCTCCCATGTCAATTATGCCTTGCCTATTGCTGTTTGGGTTAGTTCTTATTATACAATTTCAATGTAGAACCCCTAGTCCCTCTCAAACTGCCTCATACAGTTCCTTTGTTCCCCCCCCCATACACGCCGAGACCGGCTCAATCGATGCCTCCAATGACGCTATCTCTTTCATTGTTACACAACGCTTAGGGTTACCTGAACTGTACTCATATCCTTCCATATCCTTTTCTGTACATAATGCCCTGAATCTTTTCTACAACGCCCGGAGAACTGCCTCCTTTATTCTATGTACCCAACGCACTAGAAGACCAGTTCTTAAAGCCTTTAGTCGTATCCTTATTCTAGTCCTCCTCTGTTCCTCTGGTGATGTAGAGGCTAACCCAGGCCCTGCAGCCCCCAGTATCACTCCTACTCCCCAGGAGCTATCATTTGTTGACTTCTGTAACCGTAAAAGTCTTGGTTTTCTGCACATAAATATCAGAAGCCTCCTTCCTAAGTTTGAGTTATTCACTGCGTTAGCACACTCCGCCAACCCTGATGTTCTAGCAGTGTCTGAATCCTGGCTTAGGAAGGCCACCAAAAATTCTGAAATTTCCATCCCCAACTATAACATTTTCCGTCTAGATAGAACTGCCAAAGGGGGTGGAGTTGCAATCTACTGTAGAGATAGCCTGCAGAGCTCCATCATACTATCCAGGTCTGTGCCCAAACAGTTTGAGCTTCTACTTCTAAAAATCCACTTTTCCAGAAATAAATCTCTCACTGTTGCCGCTTGCTACAGACCCCCCTCAGCCCCCAGCTGTGCCCTGGACACCATATGTGAATTGATCGCCCCCCATCTATCCTCAGAGTTCGTACTGCTTGGTGACCTAAATTGGGATATGCTTAACACCCCGGCCATCCTACAATCTAAACTAGATGCCCTCAATCTCACACAAATTATCAACGAACCTACCAGGTACAACCCTAAATCCGTAAACATGGGTACCCTCATAGATATCATCCTGACTAACTTACCCTCTAAATACACCTCCGCTGTCTTCAACCAGGATCTCAGCGATCACTGCCTTATTGCCGGCGTCCGTAACGGGTCCGCGGTCAAACGACCACCCCTCATCACTGTCAAACGCTCCCAAAAACACTTCAGCGAGCAGGCCTTCCTAATTGACCTGGCCCAGGTATCCTGGATGGATATAGATCTCATTCCGTCAGTAGAGGATGCCTGGTTGTTCTTTAAAAGTAATTTCCTCTCAATCTTAAATAGACATGCCCCATTCAAGAAATACAGAACTAAGAACAGATATAGCCCCTGGTTCTCCTCAGACTTGACTGCCCTTGACCAGCACAAAAACATCCTGTGGCGTACTGCATTAGCATCAAATAGCCCCCGCGATATGCAACTTTTCAGGGAAGTTAGGAACCGATATACACAAGCAGTTAGGAAAGCAAAGGCTAACTTTTTCAAACAGAAATTTGCATCCTGTAGCACTAACTCCAAAAAGTTTTGGGACACTGTAAAGTCCATGGAAAATAAGAGCACTTCCTCCCAGCTGCCCACTGCACTGAGGCTAGGAAACACTATCACCACCGATAAATCTACAATAATCGAGAATTTCAACAAGCATTTTGCTACGGCTGGCCATGCTTTCCACCTGGCTACCACTACCCCGGCCACCAGCTCTGCACCCTCCGCTGCAACTTACCCATGCCCCCCGCTTCTCCTTCACACAAATCCAGACAGCTGATGTTCTAAAAGAGCTGCAAAATCTGGACCCCTACAAATCATCTGGGCTAGACAATCTGGACCCTTTCTTTCTAAAACTAGCCGCCGAAATTGTCGCAACCCCTATTACTAGCCTGTTCAACCTCTCTTTCGTAACGTCTGAGATCCCCAGAGATTGGAAAGCTGCCGCGGTCATCCCCCCTCTTCAAAGGGGGTGACACTCTAGATCCAAACTGTTACAGACCCATATCCATCCTGCCCTGCCTTTCAAAAGTTTTTGAAAGCCAAGTCAACAAACAGATCACCGACCATTTCGAATCCCACCGTACCTTCTCCGCTATGCAATCCGGTTTCCGAGCTGGTCATGGGTGCACTTCAGCCACGCTCAAGGTCCTAAACGATATTATAACCTTGATCGATAATAGACAGTACTGTGCAGCCGTTTTCATTGACCTGGCCAAGGCTTTCGACTCTGTCAACCACCGCATTCTTATTGGCAGACTAAATAGCCTTGGTTTCTCAAATGACTGCCTCGCCTGGTTCACCAACTACTTCTCAGATAGAGTTCAATGTGTCAAATCGGAGGGCCTGTTGTCTGGACCTATGGCAGTCTCTATGGGGGTGCCACAGGGTTCAATTCTTGGGCCAACTATTTTCTCTGTGTATATCAATGACGTCGCTCTTGCTGCTGGTGACTCTCAGATCCACCTCTACGCAGACGACACCATTTTGTATACATCTGGCCCTTCATTGGACACTGTGTTAACAAACCTCCAAACGAGCTTCAATTCCATACAACACTCCTTCAGTAGCCTCCAACTGCTCTTAAACACTAGTAAAACTAAATGCATGCTCTTCAACCGAACGCTGCTTGCACCCGCCCACCCGACTAGAATCACTACTCTAGACGGGTCTGACCTAGAGTATGTGGACAACTACAAATATCTAGGTGTCTGGTTAGACTGTACACTCTCCTTCCAGACTCACATTAAGAATCTCCAATCCAAAGTTAAATCTAGAATCGGTTTCCTATTTCGCAACAAAGCCTCCTTCACTCATGCTGCCAAACATGCCCTCGTAAAACTGACTATCCTACCGATCCTTGACTTCGGCGATGTCATTTACAAAATAGCCTCCAACACTCTACTCAGCAAATTGGATGTTGTCTATCACAGTGCCATCCGTTTTGTCTCCAAAGCCCCATATAATACCCACCACTGTGACCTGTACGCTCTTGTTGGCTGGTCCTCACTACATATTCGTCGCCAAACCCACTGGCACCAGGCCATCTATAAATCACTGCTAGGCAAATCCCCGCCTTATCTTAGCTCATTGGTCACCATAGCAACACCCACCCGTAGTCTGCGCTCCAGCGGGTATATCTCACTGGTCATCCCCAAAGCCAACATCTCCTTTGGCCGCAATTCCTTCCAGTTCTCTGCTGCCAATGACTGGAACAAATTGCAAAAATCTCTGAAGCTGGAGACACTTATCTCCCTCACTAACTTTAAGCATCAGTTGTCAGAGCACCTTACCGATCACTGCACCTGTACACAGCCCATCTGAAATTAGCCCGCCCAACTACCTCATCCCTATATTGTTATTTATTTTGCTCATTTGTACCCCAGTATCTCTATTTGCACATCATCTCTTGCACATCATTCCAGTGTTAATACTAAATTGTAATTATTTTGCACTATAGCCAATTTTATTGCCTTACCTCCATAACTTGCTAAATTTGCACACACTGTATATATATGTATTTCTGTTTCTGTATTTTTGACTTTGTTTTGTTTTACCCCATATGTAACTCTGTGTTGATGTTTTTTATCGCACTGCTTTGCTTTATCTTGGCCAGGTCGCAGTTGTAAATGAGAACTTGTTCTCAACTGGTTTACCTGGTTAAATAAAGGTGAAATAAAAAAATAAAAATAAAAATGTGGATGCTACAATAATTAGATATAATCCTGAATGAATCGTGAATAATGATGAGTGAGAAAGTTAAAGAGGGTCAAAGATCATACCCCAAAGACATGCTAACCTCCCTGGTATTGTTAATGTTGAGAGGTTAGCATGTCTTGGGGGTATTTCTGAGTATAAATGGCAGATTTCCACCTTGGGAAATATTTCCAGGATAGATATTGACACGGTGATGAAAAGAAAATGACAGAGAGTGATGGTAATTTTTCTGTAAACTATTAGATGAACAAGTTTAATTACACACATGACGAACAATGAGTTATAATTAAACATTGGTACATTGCTGTTGCTAGGCAACAACTAAAATGGGCATCTGACTTGTCATTGGGTCAAATTTTACAGTTGTCTTATCTTATCTGTGACTGCAACCAGACTGTGACCCTGTGGCTCTCCTTGGGCAGATCCCTGAAACCAGCCAGGGTTGAACCCTGTGGCTCTCCTTGGGCAGATCCCTGGAACGAGCCAGGGTTGAACAGAGTTCAGGCTAAACCCTTTGTCTCTCCTTGGGCGTCTTCTTGACTGATTACAGCATGATGGGGTGGGGTTTGTGTATGTTTGAAAGATTAAGTATGGACCTGTCATGTCCAACAATCAGTCTTCAGGTCAATCCCGGGAGAGCCGGGGTTGAACAGAGTTTAAACTGAACATGAGTGTTTTTGCATGACAAGGGCGGGATTGGTTTTAATAATATTGTTTCTAAACTGAATGACAGTCAGATGTAGCCGCTATCATAGACGAAGGGAGTGGGCGGAGCGGTAGAGAGCGGGAAACTGAAGAGGGGCTTTAAACTAGGATGTGTGTGAATATGACTTATATAAACAGAGAGCGGAGAGAGAGAGGGGAGGTGCTCTGCAGATCATCTCGGCTTACGTTACTTTGTTTAATAAAAGTCTATCTTGATTCTACAAAAACTCTGGAAGAACTTTGATTTTTAATAAAGTATAGTGATAATTTTCCACAACATAATTGGCGACACCGGCAGGACTGGAAAGAGATTGAGTGCTTCGCCGTTGGAGAAAGTTTGGTCGAATCACACACAAAAATACAGTGGCCACTGTTAAATACAGGTAAGCAACGTTCTTACCATTTGCATAGAAACGGTGTGATTCGATCAAGCTGAATCTGAGGGTAAGGTACAGGGGGGGTCTCTCCTGTATTAAGGACTAAATTCAGCAAAAGTACAGAGTTTTTGTTGGAATGAGAAATAAGCACGCATGCAATGTTATTGTTAATACATGTAAATCAGTTAAATCCTGCGGATACCCCTTTGGAGAGCTAAAATTAGCACTCCAGATGGCTGAACGGGCAGGTGGCTAGCTAAAATTGCCTACGGTTACCACTCTAACGTGAAAGTCATTGTTAGAGGCTTCTCGGAGGTAGGTCGTAAATAAGTGAAGAGTTGCCCACGGTTACCGCTCTGGCGTGTTTATCATTGTTGAAGTTTAAATTATAAGACATAGAGGTGTGTATGATCATTTTATATAAGTTTGGATAATGAGCTTTTTGATATAATGATATATTGGGGTGTGTACAACACTGCCTGGCATAGAATAGAGTAGAATAGATCAGTGAATAGTGACCAGTCTATGGGATTCTGGGAGGATTCTATGACTTGGTTTGTGCTGTGGTGGAGACCTCTGTGGGCTATACTCGGCCTTGTCTCAGGATTGTAAGTTGGTGGTTGAGGATATCCCTCTGGTGGTGCGGGGGCTGTGCTTTGGCGGAGTGGGTGGGGTTATATCCTTCCTGTTTGGCCCTGTCCGGGGGTTTCTTCGGATGGGGCCACAGTGTCTCCGGACCGCTCCTGTCTCAGCCTCCAGTATTTATGCTGCAGTAGTTTATGTGTCGGGGGGCTGGGGTTAGTTGGTTATACCTGGAGTACTTCTCCTGTCTTATCCAGTGTCCTGTGTGAATTTAAGTATGCTCTCTCTAATTCTCTCGTTCTCTCTTTCTCTCTGAGAACCTGAGCCCTAGGACCATACGTCAGGACTACCGGGCATGCTGACACCTTGCTGTCCCCAGTCCGCCTGGCCTTGCTGCTATTCCAGTTTCAACTGTTCTGCCTGCGGTTACGAAACCCCTACCTGTCCCAGACCTGCTGTTTTCAACTCTTAATGATCGGCTATGAAAAGCCAACTGAGAGACCTGAGCCCTAGGACCATACGTCGGGACTACCGGCCGTGGTGACTCCCTTGCTGTCCCCAGTCCGCCTGGCCTTGCTGCTATTCCAGTTTCAACTGTTCTGCCTGCGGTTATGGAACCCCTACCTGTCCCAGACCTGCTGTTTTCAACTCTTAATGATCGGCTATGAAAAGCCAACTGAGATTTATTCCTGATTATTATTTGACCATGCTTGTCACTTATGAACATTTTTGAACATCTTGGCATGGTTCTGTTATAATCTCCACCCGGCACAGCCAGAAGAGGACTGGCCACCCCTCATAGCCTGGTTCCTCTCTAGGTTTCTTCCTAGGTTTTGGCCTTTCTAGGGAGTTTTTCCTAGCCACCGTGCTTCTACACCTGCATTACTAGCTGTTTGGGGTTTTAGGCTAGGTTTCTGTACAGCACTTCGAGATATTAGCTGATGTAAGAAGGGCTATATAAAATAAAATTGATTGATTGATTGATTGATGGGATGGATCTAGGTAGTTGAAGTTGATGTTCCGCTCTAGATTATGATAAACTGATTGGTGGCAATGTAGAATCATTAGAAATACAAAATGGTTTGGTTGATATGAATATATTAAAATATGATGAATGTTATGTGCGTGTAATTGATTACTAGAGATTCGATAAAAGTGGAATAATGTATAAGTGCTGACTTGCGCACCCAAAATGTAGACGTACCTGGGGGGAGACAGTACATAGATCATCTGATAGAAATAAGATTAAGCATTATAATAACTATCTATCATTTCGGAGCAGAGGTGATATAGTAAAGGAAGTTTAGTATATTGTAGGGGGAAAAAAACATAATCCATTTGATCAAACTCGTTAGATCTGTTTCCAAGTCAATGAATGTCGATTTGACTCATTGACTGCTAATTCATTCCCTTCGAGCTTGTGAGATCTTTGTCCTGGAAAGCTATTTTCTGATGAATGTGTTATGTGCCAGGTGCTAAGACTACAGACCATTATAAAGGGGGGAAGGAGGATTTACTTGTCATTTCAATAAAGCATAGATTCTGCATTATTGACTAAAATCTAGGTTTTCTGACTGTAGTTTGACTATGGTTATGGGTTGCTTATATTGATAGAACGGTCAGTGTTTATTTTGTGATACAAGGCTGGACAATTTAACAGCCTGCATCTTTCGAATTGAAAGACTCACTTATTCAAAAGGAATAGTGGGACGATTTCAAGAGTCATTTTTTGTGTTGCCTAAAGATTTGGGAGTTTAAATTACCGTGAATAGGGTTGTAATTGGGAATATTGAATTGAATATGGATATTAATTGAATGCATGCTTGTCAGATATAGCAAGTGTTTTTTTTTTTACTATAGCCTAATCAGAAAGGACAGTTACATAAACGTATTAGCGGACTGCTAATTACAATGGAGTGGCCATGATTTGAATTGATAACAGAGGAAAGTGATTTAATAGGGAAGTGAGAATTTCAACTTTGTCTCCTGAGTGGTGCAGTGGTCTAAGGCACTGCATCGCAGTGCTAACTGTGCCACTAGAGATCCTGGTTCGAATCCAGGCTCTGTCGCAGCCGGCCGTGACCGGGAGACTCATGGGCGGCGCACAATTGGTCCAGGGTAGGGGAGGGAATGGCCGGCAGGGATGTAGCTCAGTTGATAGAGCATGCCGTTTGCAACGCCAGGGTTGTGGGTTAGATTCCCACGGGGGGCCAGTATTTAAAAAATATATATATATATGTATTCACTAACTGTAAGTCGCTCTGGATAAGAGCGTCTGCTAAATGACTTAAATGTAATTGTTTAGGTAGACTGGAATGAAAGTAATGTCTTTTAATAATATGAATGCAAATATACTATTAGTTATTGGTGGTTTGTGAATAGACTTTACTAATGTCATGTTCTAGTTAGAGGGTAAAAGAGAGAAAGTCCAGCGAGTACGAATCGAGCTGTAAGGGACATTTGAAGCAGAGGTCTGAATAGTTGAAGGGAAAACATTTATTTGACTAATTCTAATTGTTATTCTATAGTTTTGCGTAACACCAGTGGTGTATGCAAATAGTTGGTGAATTCTAAAATTGTAATTTGTTTTCATTACGTGGACTAGTGGATTGCAGGTAGTTTTAACTCAATTGATGCTACAATTATAACATTATCAGAAAAAGGCACAATCTAATGTGAAACAGCTATTACCTATGTCATTGATCCAGTAATTATTATAATAGTAATACTAAGAAATCTAGGTCCAGATATAAAGGGAATAAATAAAAAGAATATAGCGCATAAGGACAGGTATAAGGACAGGTATAAGGACAGGAATAAGGACAGGAATAAGGACAGGAATATTGGAGAAACTCTTGAAAAATAAGCAGATCAAAAGAGGCTGTTTGTATAATAATCCCAAAAGATAAACAGGTTCAACCATGGCTGGCATTAGGGGAGTGTCACGTTCGTTGAGTACAGATTGGGAACCACACCCGGCCAACATAGAACTACGAACATAGAATGTACACATAGAAATACACACCCTGACCAAACCAACTAAAGAAAACCGGTCTCTCAAGGCCAGGGCATGACAGTACCCCCCCCCCCCCACCCGGGGAGGGGTTGACGTCTGGTTCTGGAGTGGAGCCGCTGACCAGAGCTGCTGACCGGAGTAGGCTGGACACCGGTGGAGCGGACTGCCTGCTCTGGCACTGGAGTGGAGCAGCTGACCAGAGCTGGACCAGGCACCGGTGGAGCGGACTGCTCTGGCACTGGAGTGAAGCAGCTGACCGGAGCTCTACTATAGAATGAAACACTTCTTTGAAGGGTTTGAATGACCTCTGACCTTTGTCCTGACTTTCTAGTGTGATTTGATCACCCACACTGGAAAACCGAGTGACATAGGATGATAAGTTTAAGGTAATTTATTATACCGAGTTAAGGGTCATTTACAATACTGATAATTATGAAGAAGTTTATAATTTCGCAATAATCCTATATATCATTCCAAACAGGACAAGGATAAAGTGAGAGTTAGTCCTGAATAATAATAATAATAATAATGCCATTTAGCAGACGCTTTTATCCAAAGCGACTTACAGTCGTGCGTGCATACATTTTTGTGTATGGGTGGTCCCGGGGATCAAACCCACTACCTTGGCGTTACAAGCGCCGTGCTCTACCAGCTGAGCTATATTCCTTGAATATAGAGGGATATTCCTTGAATAATGTTATGGGATACAATTAAGATAAGATATTCTCAAAGGTTGTCATTTTAATTTCATTTATTATTTTGGTTTAACAGGCAGGGTTGTTGTTTTGTTTTTTGAACGCATGAATCACAATGTTAGTCATGTGTCCAAGGGGGGGAATAGTACTGGTCGGAAGTACTGGTCGCATGTTTTCTTTTTGTAAATATGCACATTTAATTAAGTATTTGAGCAGTAGTAATTAATGTGTTATGGGTTAGGTTAAATGTTTTTTGTGATAGGAGGGAGGGTGTAGAGAAGGCCTGTCTATGAAACAAGTGGACTGCAACAAGCTGCAAGCAGGTGCACTTCCTAATCTCAAGGCTTCTCCTGACTGATAAGAAGACAGGGTACAGTAGCATACTGTGTCTCACCTAACCTAACAATGTTCTTAAGACTTTCTACCCATGGGTGAAGGCAACTCTGCCCAACTGAGCAGGAGAATCTGAGCATTTTCTGCGCCCTGGAGACAATGTGGCGGTAAAAGACTACAGAAGAAAGAGCTGGAAAGACCCTAGGTGGAGGTCCCGTACCAGGTGTTGTTGGCTACCTCAATGACGGTGAAAGTTGGCAGAGACAGATATTTAGATCCATGTTTCCCACCGTAGGAGTGTTCCAACCCCAGGAGAGGAAGATGGCCCAGCCATTGGGTAGCATTGTTTTCTTTTGTGTTTTGTCTGTGTTTGTGTGTCTTTGCAGCAGTAACTCCGAGCTTCCCTATGGGTAGGCTGGTAGAAGGACACTCTCCGCAGACCAATGTTGATAGATTGAGAGGGACTCTGGCTGATCCAGAAGACCCTAGTGACGGAAAAAGGTTAAGAGCTAAAGGGACCATACATCATCATCCAGGCTACACCAACGGCTGTACGGATAGAGGGAAGATCGGCCTGGTATCATTTAAACCACTGTACCAGAGTACCATGAGGGAACCGATGATTTAGAGATGAGGGAGCTGAGGATGCTGGAGCTGGCGAAAATCAGGAGATGGGGGAGGATGGCAATTACTGATGAGCTACGTGTTCTTGCTGATTCCCTCGGCGGAGGGGCAGACCTTCAAGACCTTCGAGACCTCCCAGACCTACAAGACCTACTAGACCTCCAAGACATCCCAGACATCCAAGACGCACCAGATATTCCCATCATTGATTTATCTGCCCTTGACTAGTCCCCCTGAGAATAAGGGGAATGGCTGAGAATAGTAAAGAGCAAAATAACAAGACAGAGAAGAAAAACTGATTAAAATGTATATTTCTGCACAAGCAGGAACCATAAATAAAATACAAAACGGGATCGCTATTAAAGTACGAGGGTTAAATGGTTATTGGTGCGGGAAGAACCAGCACAAGGATTATGGGGAAATCACATGGGGTAACTGTGACCTTAAGATAATAAAAGAAAAAGACAGGTGGATCATAGACATAAGGACAACAGCCCAAGACTTAGATAAACAATGTGATGTAGTACGTAGTGCTATATTTCCAGGGGGAAGGGTTGTTGAAGTAGTTATTCTTTGGGAAAGTGCACTAAACCCTTTACATGTTAGAGCCCCATTAAATGCAGAAGAAAGGGAATGGAAGGAGGCGCTAAACAAGGACAGATGAGTACAATATACTACATTACATTTAAATAAAGAAAATAGTTTAATATGCACCACATCTCCTTTAAAATAATTAACAGTAGTTCCAAATCCCCACAGTTACCAGGACTGTGCTATGTTCAACCGCAACTTCCGTCATCTAAGGAACTAGGAAAAACTATATTGCCCAGTAGAATGTTTGTCATATTTAGAAAATCCTAAATATAAAACATTTTTTATAATCAACCAGGATGGGGAGAGAAGTGTAAGCAATTAGACGTTAGAATAGAAACAAGGAAAAGGGAAGCGCCAGATAAATATCAAATAGACTATGAGCAAAAATATGAGTGTTACAATAAAACAATTGGGTTATAATTTAGGAGAATTCAAGGGAGAATGTGAAACTATATCACACTTAGATACAGATTGATACCTTTGGAATCCAGACACCCCTCAAAGAAAAATCTATCAGGCAGAAGGGTCAAGTATTAGAAATTGGTATTAAGAATGAGTGGTGAAACATAATAATTTGTCATATAGTCAATGCTTATAGGGATTTCTTTTTGGATTGGAAATGAACCCAACTAAACGGTTATGATCTGTCCTCTCTCTCGAGGTTACTGCGGATGGTGTCTTAATGCATAGCAGAGATAATTCGGTCAAGAACGGTGTGAACCTCAAGAAAAACAAGAAAAACCCTCTATCCGAGCAACAAAGGCGTTGAAGACGATCCTGTCCAGCACCACCTCTACCAGGAGACCTGAATCAGAACCAGCATCCAATCGAAGCAATCAACTGCCTTTTCTCTTATGCCTTTTCTCTCGAGAATGTGACAGGAGTCCATGTGGAGCGGGAATGAAAAGAGATCTGTTCAAATACAACATCCTTTATGGTGCTGGTATACTGGTTGGCAAAACAGAATGGGGGTAGAGGTGGGGCGGCTCAGGTGTCACATTGGAATTGGGAAAATTGTCATGGGCAATCCAAGATGAACTATGAAGCTATCTGAAGAACATAATGAAGACAAGCCAGAAGATTGAGAGCCGGGGGAGGAAGGGATTGTTATTTGAGGTATTAGGTTGATTAAGGAGGTATTACACACTGCTAAATTGTATAGTAATTAAGATTAGGAATGCATTGAGATACTGATCTGTAGTTATTCTCCTTATGAGGAAGCTAATGCTACAATTATGGATAATTATACTGTATGTTAATATAAATGTACATTCTGCCAGTGGCAATGGGGTGCTAAGGTGAGGGTTTTAACTTTGAGTGATGGAACCAAGGTGAATAATTAAGAATTGTCATTCTAAATTTGTTTTGGGTAATTAATTTGATTATGAGCTGTAAGCTGACTGATTGATTTGAATAAATTATTAATATGTTAATAACTAAAGATGTTGACACTAAAATTAATGGATTAGATATTGATATTGATTATTTTGATTGCTATACGACTTGTGATATGGGTAAAGGAGTTATGTGAGCTGAAGATGTTGACATTATTGTCAACATGCCCTAGATATCATGGTTAAAACAACACTTTGTTAGTTTTAATGTGTTAGGATACACGTATATATGCTTTATTTGAGTAGAAACTCTTGAATCTTAATGTTTGAAAACTATAACCTTAAATGCCAGGATTGTGTCTGATATCATGACCATAATTATTGCTATGTTAGTTAATATATTAGTCATTATATCGTTTTGTGGGGTTGTGGGACAATGGGGTCCCACAATGGGGGGATATGATGGTAATTTTTCTGTAAACTATTAGATAAAGGTTAATTACACACATGACGAACAAAGAGTCATTATTAAAATGTTGTACATTGCTGTTGCTAGGCAAGAACTTAGTGAATTCCTCTCACTGGGTTTGTGTGTGTGTAAAATGGGCATCTGACCTGTCATTGGGTCAAATATTACAGTTGTCTTATCTTATCTGTGACTGCAACCAGACTGTGACCCTGTGGCTCTCCTTGGGCAGATCCCTGGAGCGAGCCGGGGTTGGACAGAGTTTAAACTGAACATGAGTGTTTTTGCATGACAAGGGCGGAATTGGTTGTAATAATATTGTTTCTAAACTGAATGACAGTCAGACGTAGCCGCTATCATAGACGAAGGGAGTGGGCGGAGCGGTAGAGAGTGGGAAACTGAAGAGGGGCTTTAAACTAGGATGTGTGTGAATATGACTTATATAAACGGAGAGCGGAGAGAGAGAGGGGAGGTGCTCTGCAGATCATCTCGGCTTACGTTACTTTGTTTAATAAAAGTCTATCTTGATTCTACAAAAACTCTGGAAGAACTTTGATTTTTAATAAAGTATAGTGATAATTTTCCACAACATAATTGGCGACCCCGGCAGGACTGGAAAGAGATTGAGTGCTTCCACAACAAGAGCTCACCAAGGATACGGCTGGACAGACAGTGGTATAGGGAGTTATCATGACAGTACCTGGACAGACAGTGGTATAGGGAGTTATCATGACAGTACCTGGACAGACAGTGGTATAGGGAGTTATCATGACAGTACATTTTTAAAGTGAATAGAGCTTCCATTGTGTTGGCTCATAATTATGCGTGTGTGCGGACTCACCAACAATGAAGACTTACAGCGCGCGGGTTAACTATTAAATTATTCAGCAGCTGTGTATGAATGAACATTAGTTTAATAACTTTGTTTTCTGAGGAGATGTAGGACAAAGTGGTAGGCTGGACATTTTATAGACAGCTTGCTATGAATACTGACAGAGGGACATGCTGTTATTAACCCACCATTAAGTTTTTCCATTCATTTTTATGAGCAGAGTTTTAAGTGCAGACTATGCATACTCGATTAGTCATTTCCGAATGATGTCAATTCCACTGTGTCTCGTTAAAACCCATAAGTGTACTTGTAACAAATGGCCGGGCCATGAATCTGGGATGAGGCATCCACACTGCTTTAGATAATTGTATTTTCACTTCAGCAGTCACAGCTCCATGGATAAACTCCACAGAAATCATCATCCTGAGTGCTGGAGAGATGATCTTGTGTGAACAAAATGCATTTGAAACCATGTAATTCATACAATGTCGTGGCAGCTACACCTCAATACATGAAGAGAATAAAGAATGTTGATTTTAGTATTTTATTATCCCCATGATTGCCGTAAAATAAATAAATCGGTCTTATGTAGCAAAATTTGAAATGGTGTTTTTTTTACATTGGATAAAAGTAGAGACTCAGAGCTACAAAATGGTAGCATCATACACTGCATTTTTGAAAAAAATATTTTATAGAAATATTAGATGACGCTTACCCAGACACACTTGTCTAAATTGATGGGTCATGTGAAAGAAATGCTATAACCACCCCCAGCCACATCTTGCTAAGTGGATGGGTCTCTACAGAACGTGTAAACGGTACAGCGAAATGGTTACCTGCATAGTAGAAAAATCAGAAATTGATAGTGTCAATATAAATAAAATAATATACAGTATGTACAACAACAATATCAGTGATAGATGAGGTAGTTATCTGCATAATCAGGGGTAAAGTGGCAGAGCAGCAGGATAAAAAAATTAAGAAATTGAAGGAGCAACGTTAGGAGATCGTCATTTAAATAGAGGCACTGCAGATATTTTTTTAAATTTTTTATTTCACCTTTATTTAACCAGGTAAGCCAGTTGAGAACAAGTTCTCATTTACAACTGCGACCTGGCCAAGATAAAGCAAAGCAGTGCGATAAAAACAACAACACAGAGTTACATATGGGGTAAAACAAAACATAAAGTCAAAAAATACAACAGAAAATATATATACAGTGTGTGCAAATGTAGCAAGTTATGGAGGTAAGGCAATAAATAGGCCATAGTGCAAAATAATTACAATTAGTATTAACACTGGATTGATAGATGTGCAAGAGATTATGTGCAAATATATATACTGGGGTGCAAATGAGCAAAATAAATAACAATATGGGGATGAGGTAGTTGGGTGGGCTAATTTCAGATGGGCTGTGTACAGGTGCAGTGATCGGTAAGCTGCTCTGACAACTGATGCTTAAAGTTAGTGAGGGAGATAAGAGTCTCCAGCTTCAGAGATTTTTGCAATTCGTTCCAGTCATTGGCAGCAGAGAACTGGAAGGAATGGCGGCCAAATGAGGTGTTGGCTTTGGGGATGACCAGTGAGATACACCTGCTGGAGCGCAGACTACGGGTGGGTGTTGCTATGGTGACCAATGAGCTAAGATAAGGCGGGGATTTGCCTAGCAGTGATTTATAGATGACCTGGAGCCAGTGGGTTTGACGACGAACATGTAATGAGGACCAGCCAACAAGAGCGTACAGGTCACAGTGGTGGGTAGTATATGGGGCTTTGGAGACAAAACGGATGGCACTGTGATAAACTACATCCAATTTGCTGAGTAGAGTGTTGGAGGCTATTTTGTAAATGACATCGCCGAAGTCAAAGATCGGTAGGATAGTCCGTTTTACAAGGGCATGTTTGGCAGCATGAGTGAAGGCGGCTTTGTTGCGAAATAGGAAGACGATTCTGGATTTAACTTTGGATTGGAGATTCTTAATGTGAGTCTGGAAGGAGAGTTTACAGTCTAACCAGACACCTAGGTATTTGTAGTTGTCCACATACTCTAGGTCAGACCCGTCGAGAGTAGTGATTCTACTCGGGTGGGCGGGTACCAGCAGCGTTCGATTGAAAAGCATGCATTTAGTTTTACTAGTGTTTAAGAGCAGTTGGAGGCTACTGAAGGAGTGTTGTATGGCATTGAAGCTCGTTTGGAGGTTTGTTAACACAGTGTCCAATGAAGGGCCAGATATATACAAAATGGTGTCGTCTGCGTAGAGGTGGATCTGAGAGTCACCAGCAGCAAGAGCGACATCATTGATGTACACGGAGAAAAGAGTCGGCCAAAGAATTGAACCCTGTGGCACCCCCATAGTGCTGATGAACTGGTCCATCCGAACCACGCATTGACAAGGGAATCTATATTACGGAGAGCCTGTTTCTGTCCTGCCCTTGACTTTGGTGCAGGGCATGTGATGTCCATAGCCTTTTCGTCACAAAACTCCCTGATCTTCTCAAAAATATATACGTTTGTCTAGCTGTATCCAGTCCAGGTGGTGCTTGTATAGGCAGATCATCTATGGGAGGAAGGACGTCAGCGTTGAAACCTGGTCCCGACTGAGTCCGATGGCTCCTTGGTGACAACAACTCCAGGCTCCAGAACATCAAAGCTGTAAAACAGGAAATAACAAAAAAAACTAATTGAGAAGACATTAGAACCTTGAGCACAACATCAATTCACCAAGATAAGAATAATAACCTCATACAATGAAAATGATAATTCACTGCTTGATCTGATCTTTCCACCAAAGTGTTTGTGTCCTGGGTGGCGTCCTGGTAATACTATTACATTATCCTCTGCGTAGTTGTTGATGAAGTTAACCACTCGCTCCAAGTCACTTCAGGTGTAACCTGTGCTTGCTTGGGCCAGCTCTCTTTTTGATTGGAGGCGTTAGACCATTCTCCTCGTCTGACTGGTGGAGGACAGTCAGGCGTGTTCTACTGATGCTGAAAGACAAATTCCAGATACAAATATTTTTCCATTATTATATAATAGATGGCCGTAATCACCATCAGACACACCTGGCTAACTTGATGGGTGGTCAGCTAGCTAGCTAACAGCAAGCTTTAAGTTGGGGTCTTTTGTTTAGACATGTAGCTAGCTAGCTAGCTAAACAATGAACCTTAATCCCAATCCATAGAGTACTAGTAATACAAACCGATTGTCATAGCTAGCTAAAGTTAACCAAAATGGTTCAATGTTAGTTAGTTAGCTAGCTAACATTAGGCTTTAACTAGCAAAGCGAAAAGGCATAATATCTGAAACTGTAGCTAGAGTCTTACCCGTTACGTGGATGAACGCTTAATGGCAGACTGCAACCCCTTTCATTAATTAAGACGTCCTGTGTCGTTTCCGTTTAGTTTGTACAGCTTGCTTGGCCCGTTGTGTGAAGTCACACTGGTTCACACTGACCGTGTTCAATGCCATAAGAATCATCAGATCATCAGCCTTCTGTGTTCTCTTTTCGACTTCCTCTGCATTTGTAATCAAATGCCAGAATGGTATTCATCTCTTTATCATACTCTGCTTCTACTAAACATTCCACTGATTTCAAAACTCTGTCAACTTCTGCCGTGACAACAACACTGTTGATCGCCATTTCTTCCCCATCGCTGTCATCAGAATTCTTAAATGAAAGTAATTTCAGTATTATAAACTGTAAGTAATTTCAGTATTCTAAATTGTAAGTCATTTCAGTATTCAAAAATGAAAGTCATTTCAGTATTCTAAACTGTAAGTCATTTCAGTATTCTAAACTGTAAGTCATTTCAGTATTCTAAACTGTAAGTCATTCCAGTATTCTAAATTTAAGTCATTTCAGTATTCTAAACTGTAAGTCAGTTTAGTATTATAAACTGTAAGTCATTCAGTATTATAAACTGTAAGTCATTTCTGTATTTTAAACTGTAAGTTATTTCAGTATTCTAAACTGTAAGTCATTTCAGTATTCTAAACTGTCAGTCATTTCAGTATTCTAAACTGTAAGTTATTTCAGTATTCTAAACTAAGTCATTTCAGTATTCTGAACTGTAAGTAATTTCACTATACTAAACTGTAAGTCATTTCAGTATTCTGAACTGTAGGTCAGTTTAGTATTATCAACTGTAAGTCATTTCAGTATTCTTGTCACGCCCTGACTTACGGAACTCTTGTGTGTTGATTCAGGGTGTGGAGATCGATGTTATTATTTCTATGTTTACATTCTAGGTATTGTGTTTCTATGTTTGGCCGGGTGTGATTCCCAATCAGAGGCAGCTGTCGCTCGTTGTCTCTGATTGGGGTTCATACTTAAGTAGCCTGTTTCCAATCATTCGTTGTGGGATCTTGGTTCGTGTATAGGCTTGTATGGTGTTTAGCCTGAGGACTTCACATTATGATGTTTTGGTTCCTGTGTTTATTTTATTAAATAAACATGTATGCATTTCACGCTGCGCCTTGGTCTGACCCGTCCTTCAACGTCCGTGATAATTCTAAACTGTAAGTCATTCAGTATTCTAAACTAAGTCATTTCAGTATTCTCAACTGTAAGTCATTTCAGTATTCTAACCTGTAAATAATTTCTCATTGCCTTCACACACAATGCAAATGCTAAGCACATTTTTGCAAAACAGTAAACCCAACTCTCTACAAAACTCGCAAAACTCAGCTGAGTAAATCATGACAACCAAAATTAAAACATTTGGTCACAGCTGATACAAATTAATCCCATGAATGTGAACCTCTTCTGCACGTGTGCAAAACTTCTTTGCACAATTGTTGAGTCAGCAATCAGTCCTTATTCATGCATGAAAGAGGTCACCTCTGAGTTGCTGTTTGCAAGAATGGACCAAGTAAGAGGCTGAGGGCAAGGACAAAGGAGAGGTAGAGGGGCCCATAGAGGAAGATAGTTCAGCTGTTAGTTAAAATGGAAAAAGTTCAAATAAAGCCTTTTGTTTCTGGATATTCATGCTCTTGAGTGACATTCTTTCTGCATTGGTCTCTTAGTCTCAAACAACGAGGGACTCTTAGTCTCAAAAAAACGAGGGACCCTCAGTCTCAAACAACGAGGGACCCTCAGTCTCAAACAACGAGGGACCCTCAGTCTCAAACAACGAGGGACTCTCAGTCTCAAACAACGAGGGACTCCCAGTCTTAAACAACAGGAACTCCCCTTTTTTTTAAAAATTATATCCAGCGTTTCCCTTTTCTCCCTGTTCTTTATTTCAGTGTCTAACATCAACAACAGGAATGTTGATACATTGTTTCCAAGGACAACAGGGTTCTGGAACACAATGCACATCTCAACTCTCCCATTCTATTGAAGGAGGAAAACAACAGAAGGAAGACATAATGTTATTAAAGACGAGGTGATTGAAGTGATAGACGCTAGGATAGTGATTAAGATGGCAGATGCTGGGTCAGTGAGATAAATGATAGACGCTGGGATATTGATTAATATGACAGAAGCTGGGTTAGTGATTGAAGTTACAGACTCTGGGATAGTGTGACCCTGATGTAATTATTTCCTTGTTATTCTCGTTAAACCTCCTGGTGTTAACTACATATTAAACATTGAGACATACACGTGGCAGTTAGGATCAGAGATGATGGGGCCTCATTCTGACCCTCTGACAGAAAGACACACACACTCACACACACACACACACACACACACACAATCCCCATCCAGGTCACCACCAGATCCAATGCAGTATTCGACGTTTGTCCAGGTCCCAAGGACGTCGGAGATGCCAATACCGGCAACGGTTAGCGCTATTACCATCTAGTAGGCTCGCGGCTAGCTAGGGCGTTGGTGTCCGGCTCCGAGGATCACGGGTTCAATCCCAGTGCTAGGCTCATTTTAAATATTCGGTTTTAATCCCAAACCTGAATGCCTAAACTTAAACCGTAAAGACGAACGGCGAATACTGCAGACTGTGAGATCTTGTTGCAATCCCATCATATCCCCTCCTACATTCCTTCCTCACATTTTTACTTGTTGTGCAGATAGAGACGAGAGAGAGGAGAGGAGATGGTAGGTAGGTCTGGTATGGTGTGGTGTGGTGTGGTGTGGTGTGGTCTGGTGTGGTGTGGTGTGGTGTGGTGTGGTCTGGTGTGGTGTGGTGTGGTGTGGTGTGGTACTGAAAGACACAGCATAGTGGGTAGGGTAGAATGGAGAGGTAAAGCCACAGAGTTTCTAAACCCAGAGGTGCAACATCGCGAGACTTCCGGGAATGCTCGCGAAACAGACCAAGCAGACCAGGCCGGGGTTCGGGGTTAGAGAAGTCAGTGACAGAAGTGAGAAATTCTTCCTTGATTGTTAATTTTTCTCGAAATCTAAAGTCACAATCTAGATTGGAGCCAATGTCTTAAGTAGTTGAAAATGGTATTACTCCAACCTTGTTAAAGGTTAAAGGAGTGCCTTTGATTTGACGGCCTGCACATGCACAGTTTGGGGCAAGACGACCGTTACACCAAATGAAGTGTTTCTGCGCATGACCTTAGCTAACACAGGGCTCGACATTAAGTCTTGTCGAACAAGCAGATTATTCACTTACGTTGTCCGAATGGACAAGGAAAAAAAAAATCACGAGAAAAAATTTCAAAATATCTAACAATTAGGCTACTCCAATGAATCAGTCAATCACATTTATTTATAGTTGGCTTTTAATAGCCAAGCATTCAGAGGTCGAGACAGCAGGTGCAATAGAGAGAGAGAGAGACAAGGTAGCACGTCCGGTGAACAGGTCAGGGTTCCCTAGTCGCAGGCGGAACAGTTGACACTGGAGCAGCAGCACGACCAGGTGGACTGGGAACAGCCAGGAGTCATCAGGCCAGGTAGTCCTGAGGCATGGTCCTATGGCTCAGGTCCTCCAGGAGGGGAGGGAGAGAGGACCAGGTGGACTGGGGACAGCAAGGAGTCATCAGGCCAGGTAGTCCTGAGGCATAGTCCTAGGGCTCAGGTCCTCCGGGAGGGGAGGGAGAGAGGGAGAGAGAGAGAATTAGAGGGAGCATACTTAAATCCACACAGGACACCGGATAAGACAGGAGAATAACACCAGATATAACAGACTGACCCTAGCTGCCCGGCACATAGACTATTGCAGCATAGATACTGGAGGCTGAGACAGGGGTGGGTCGGGGGACACTGGGGCCACGTCTGATGATACCCCCTGACAGGGCCAACCGGGCAGGATATAACCCCACCCACTTTGCCAAAGCACATCCCCCACACCACCAGAGGGATATCAACAGAGCACCAACTTACTACCCTGAGACAAGGCTGAGTATAGCCCAGGAAGATCTCCTCCACCGCACGAGCCCGATGGGGCGCAAAACTGGACAGGAAGATCACGTCAGTGACTCAACCCACTCAAGTGACGCACCCCTCCTAGGGACGGCATGGAAGAGCACTAGTAAGCCAGTGACTCAGCCCCCGTAATAGGGTCAGAGACAGAGAATCCCAGTGGAGAGAGGGGAGCCAGCAAGCGCACCAGCAAGCGCGCTATCCCTGTTTGGAGCTCACCATGAAGACCAAGGAGCTCTCCAAACAGGTCAGGGAAAAAGTTGTGGAGAAGTACAGATCATGGTTGGGTTATAAAAAAACAAACCTGCCAAGAGAGGGTCGCCCACCAAAAATCACAGACCAGGCAAGGAGGGCATTAATCAAAGAGGCAACAAGATAACCCTGAAGGAGCTGCAAAGCAGATATGTTTTTAGTCATTTTAGCAGACACTATTATCCAGAGCGACTTACAGTTAGTGCATTATTTTTTTTTATACTGGCCTCCTGTGGGAATCGAACTCACAACCCTGGCGTTGCAAACTCCATGCTCTACCAACTGAACTACATTCCTGCCGGCCAATTTTGCGCCACCCCGTGGGTCTCCCATGGATTTGAACCAGGATCTCTAGTGGCACAGCTAGCACTGCGATGCAGTGCCTTAGACCACTGCACCACTCGGGAGAATGGATTCTTTTACGAAAGTAAAGTTTGAAGGACACAATTATTATTTCAATTAAAAATCATTATTTCTAAACTGGTCAGAATTGAAGGAATGATGGATGGCTCTAAATACAGGGAAATTCTTGAGGGAAACCTGTTTCAGTCTTCCAGAGATTTGAGACTAGGACGGAGGTTCACCTTCCAGCAGGACAATGACCCTAAGCATACTGCTAAAGCAACATTTGAGTGGTTTTAAGGGGAAACATTTAAATGTCTTGGAATGGCCTAGTCAAATCCCAGACCTCAATCCAATTGATAATCTGTGGTATGACTTAAAGATTGCTGTACACCAGCGGAACCCATCCAACTTGAAGGAGCTGGAGCAGTTTTGCCTTGAAGAATGGGCAAAAATCCCAGTGGCTAGATGTGCCAAGCTTATAGAGACATACCCTAAGAAACTTGCAGCTGTAATTGCTGCAAAAGGTGGCTCTACAAAGTATTGACTTTGGGGGGGGGGGGCTCTACAAACCCCCCCAAAATCCATTTTAATTCCAAGTTGTAAGGCAACAAAACAGGAATAAAACAGGATATAATGAGGAATACATTAAATATGTCTCTCTGCTCATAGGAGTATAACAGGATGTATTGAGGAATACATGAAATATGTCTTGCATGTAATGGACATAAACTGGTCTGGAGATATATTTAGGTTTTTTTCTCCTAATTTTGTAATACCCTTCTTCTTGACACCAGGCCATCTTCCAAAAGTCTTTGCCTCACTGTGCATGCAGATGCACTCACACCTGCCTGCTGCCATTCCTGAGCAAGCTCTGCACTGGTGGTGCCCCGATCCTGCAGTTGAATCAACTTTAGGAGATGGTCCTGGCACTTGCTGGACTTTCTTGGGCGCCCTGAAGCCTTCTTCACAACAATTGAACAACTCTCCTTGAAGTTCTTGATGATCTGATAAATGGTTGATTTAGGTACAATCTTACTAGCAGCAATATCCTTGCCTGTGAAGCCCTTTTTGTGCAAAGCAATGATGGACGGCACGTGTTCCCTTGCATGTAACCATGGTTAACAGAGGAAGAACAATGATTTCAAGCACCACCCTCCTTTTAATGCTTCCAGTCTGTTATTCTAACTCAATCAGCATGACAGAGTGATCTCCAGCCTTGTCCTCGTCAACACTCTCACCTGTGTTAACTAGAGAATCACTGACATGATGTCAGCTGATCCTTTTGTGGCAGGGCTGAAATGCAGTGGACATGTTTTTTGGGGGGATTAAGTTCATTTTCATGGCAAAGAGGGACTTTGCAATTAATTGTAATTCATCTGATCACTCTTCATAACATGATGGAGTATATGCAAATTGCCATCATCAAAACTGAGGCAGCAGACTTTGTGAAAATTAATATTTGTGTCATTCTCAAAACTTTTGACCACGACTGTACAGCCTATGGCATGGAGCATAGCCAGAAATAGATTTTCTTCATATCATAATGTTTCTTTAGACCTGACTAAAATAAATAATGGATTGATTATGATGGTGTATATTAAATTGATTTATTATACTTTTTAAATGTAGATTTTCCAAAGGTGCACATCAGCGGCTTGAATGCAGTTTGTATGCCTGGAGGCTTGGAGATGCTAAACTTGTTTATGTTAATTGATGCCAATTACCGTGAGACGGCATTTCTTTTGCATGACAATATCCGGCTGACAAAATGACATGACTGCAACAGCCCTATCCCTACCCTGTGACAATAACTCATCCCTGGGATTTTCATTTGTTGTCATATCAAACTGTATTCAAAGTGCAAGAAATAAGTATAGCCAGTTACAATTGTAAAAACATAGAAATGCTACAAATAAAGAATTTACAGAACTTGTTAGAAATGGAGTCATCAATGATTCACCAAATTATATTTTGAAAAGAGGAAGCAAAATATTTTAAGCATATGTTTTCTTTTAAGACTCCTCCATTTCCATGGAATGATGTTAACTGTAAGGTTGTTAATAATAATAATAATAATCATATAAAATTAACAAATGCACAGAAAGACAAGAAAGACAAGTAAAAGAGAAATAGGCACCCGGAAACATGATAAGACAAAACAGATAATTGATCTGCATAGAGCCATCAGGAAGTCAGGAAGTTATTGACTTTGCTGCTTTTTGCTACTACGGACGGAAGACATCCACATCTCACCTCTCACTCTCTAAAACAGCTTCACACCATCTCTCTTTCTCTTTAAAACAGCTTCAAACCATCTCTCTTTCTCTTTAAAACAGCTTCAAACCATCACTCTTTCTCTTTAAAACAGCTTCACACCATCTCTCTTTCTCTTTAAAACAGCTTCACACCATCTCTCTTTCTCTTTAAAACAGCTTCACACCATCTGTCTTTGTCTTTAAAACAGCTTCACACCATCTCTCTTTCTTTAAACAGCTTCACACATGTCTTTCTCTTTAAAACAGCTTCACACCATCTCTCTTTCTCTTTAAAACAGCTTCACACCATCTCTCTTTCTCTTTAAAACAGCTTCACACCATCTCTCTTTCTCTTTAAAACAGCTTCACACCATCTATATTTCTCCTTAAAACAGCTTCACACCTGTCTTTCTCTTTAAAACAGCTTCATACCATCTCTCTTTCTCTTTAAAACAGCTTCAAACCATCTCTATTTCTCTTTAAAACAGCTTCACACCATCTCTCTTTCTCTTTAAAACAGCTTCACACCATCTCTCTTTCTCTTTAAAACAGCTTCACACCATCTATCTTTCTCTTTAAAACAGCTTCACACCATCTCTCTTTCTCTTTAAAACAGCTTCACACCATCTCTCTTTCTCTTTAAAACAGCTTCACACCATCCTTCTTTCTCTAAAACAGCTTCATACCATCTCTCTTTCTCTTTAAAACAGCTTCACATCTCTCTTTCTCTTTAAAACAGCTTCAAACCATCACTCTTTCTCTTTAAAACAGCTTCACACCATCTCTCTTTCTCTTTAAAACAGCTTCACACCATCTCTCTTTCTCTTTAAAACAGCTTCACACCATCTGTCTTTGTCTTTAAAACAGCTTCACACCATCTCTCTTTCTTTAAACAGCTTCACACATGTCTTTCTCTTTAAAACAGCTTCACACCATCTCTCTTTCTCTTTAAAACAGCTTCACACCATCTCTCTT
This sequence comes from Coregonus clupeaformis, assembly GCF_020615455.1. Taxonomy (NCBI): domain Eukaryota; kingdom Metazoa; phylum Chordata; class Actinopteri; order Salmoniformes; family Salmonidae; genus Coregonus; species Coregonus clupeaformis. The sequence continues at coordinate 1,068,591 of NW_025533485.1, read as the reverse complement.
TCTCTTTAAAACAGCTTCACACCATCTCTCTTTCTCTTTAAAACAGCTTCACACCATCTATATTTCTCCTTAAAACAGCTTCACACCTGTCTTTCTCTTTAAAACAGCTTCATACCATCTCTCTTTCTCTTTAAAACAGCTTCAAACCATCTCTATTTCTCTTTAAAACAGCTTCACACCATCTCTCTTTCTCTTTAAAACAGCTTCACACCATCTCTCTTTCTCTTTAAAACAGCTTCACACCATCTATCTTTCTCTTTAAAACAGCTTCACACCATCTCTCTTTCTCTTTAAAACAGCTTCACACCATCTCTCTTTCTCTTTAAAACAGCTTCACACCATCCTTCTTTCTCTAAAACAGCTTCATACCATCTCTCTTTCTCTTTAAAACAGCTTCAAACCATCTCTATTTCTCCTTAAAACAGCTTCACACCTGTCTTTCTCTTTAAAACAGCTTCATACCATCTCTCTTTCTCTTTAAAACAGCTTCAAACCATCTCTATTTCTCTTTAAAACAGCTTCACACCTCTCTTTCTCTTTAAAACAGCTTCAAACCATCTCTATTTCTCCTTAAAACAGCTTCACACCTGTCTTTCTCTTTAAAACAGCTTCATACCATCTCTCTTTCTCTTTAAAACAGCTTCACACCATCTCTCTTTCTCTTTAAAACAGCTTCAAACCATCTCTCTTTCTCTTTAAAACAGCTTCAAACCATCTCTCTTTCTCTTTAAAACAGCTTCATACCATCTCTCTTTCTCTTTAGAACAGCTTCACACCATCTCTCTTTCTTTAAACAGCTTCACACATGTCTTTCTCTTTAAAACAGCTTCACACCATCTCTCTTTCTCTTTAAAACAGCTTCACACCATATTTTCGTCATACCAGTTCATAGCTCAGATGATTTGTACGACTGATATTTTGCGATTTAGTTTAACTAATTAAGACCATTGTCTTTAGCACTCTGTCTTTGGTTCTGTCTGTGACAGTGTTGATAGAACACCCCGTTGGACAGAGAACAAGAGAGAGACTGAGAGAATGAGAGAGAGAATGAGAGATAAAGAGAGAGAGAGTCTTCTATCATGTAAAGTCGTTCAACGGGAGAACAAGGCACGTGGCCTTTCAGTCAATTACATATCTCAATGTGTCACAGACAATAGCTGCCTAATAATTAACCGTTCCGTAACCCGTCAAGACGTTATTGTATCCTCGTGCTCTTTTCTCCTGGTGGCGTTTCAGCCAAAACTTTACTGTTGGTGATTAAAATAGCATTGCACCCCTAATTACATCTAATGGAGGCTTAGTGAGGAGTGTCATGGAACAATCAATCAGAGGAGCATAGGTAAAGAACTGCACTAATGATGTCGGAAAGTGGGCTGGAAAGTTACAGTCTCTGTCTCCTAATGACTATCTCACATCAATAACTCTTCTTCTTCAGTCTTATCTGTGTCATGATATCAATAAGATGCATTAATGGAAGTGTTGTGATAATGGGGAAGGTTAGTGTTAGGACATAGACAAACACACTATCCAGGATACACTTCCAACTCCAGCCCCCTGGGGGCAGCACCCTGGTCTAGACACTGAGCTAAGCCTTGATAAGCACATCAGGTGCTGCCAATTATGGTGATTGTCCGTCAGAGTACCAGCTGGCAGAGCCGTGAGACTGCTGGGTTTGTTTGTTTGGCCATATCCATACAGTATATATCATACATTATATATCATACAGTATATATCTTACAGTATATATCTTACAGTATATATCTTACAGTATATATCGTACAGTATATGCATACAGTATATATCATACAGTATATTCATACAGTATAAATCATACAGGCAATATCATACAGTATATATCATACAGTATAAATCATACAGTATATATCATACAGTATATTCATACAGTATACTCATACAGGCAATATCATACAGTATATATCATACAGTATATTCATACAGTATACTCATACAGGCAATATCATAGAGTATATATCATACAGTATATATCATACAGTATATTCATACAGTATACTCATACAGTATATATCATACAGTATATCCAGACATTATAAATCATACAGTATATTCATACATTATAAATCATACAGTATATTCATACAGTATATATCATACAGTATATTCATACAGTATAAATAATACAGTATATATCATACAGTATATATCATACAGTATATTCATACAGTATATTCATCGGGTATATTCATACGGCAGTGAAAAAAAATTGAGAAAACAAAACAAAACCTTTCAAGTTTTTCTTCATCTCTAATACAGAAGTTTACATACACTTAGGTTGGAGTCATTAAAACTTGTTTTTCAACCACTCCACAAATTTCTTGTTAACAAACAATAGTTTTGGCAAGTCGGTTAGGACATCTACTTTGTGCATGACACAAGTAATTTTTCCAACAATTGTTTACAGACAGATTATTTCACTTATAATTCACTGTATCACAATTCCAGTGGGTCAGAAGTTTACATACACTATGTTGACTGTGCCTTTAAACAGCTTGGAAAATTCCAGAAAATTATGTCATGGCTTTAGAAGCTTCTGATAGGCTAATTGACATAATTTGAGTCAATTGGAGGTGTACCTGTGGATTTACTTCAAGGCCTACCTTCAAACTCAGTGTCTCTTTGCTTGACATCATGGGAAAATCAAAAGAAATCAGCCAAGACCTCAGAAAAAAATTGTAGACCTCCACAAGTCTGGTTCATCCTTGGGAGCAATTTCCAAACACCTGAAGGTACCACGTTCATCTGTACAAACAACAGTACGCAAGTATAAACACCATGGGACAACGCAGCCGTCATACCGCTCAGGAAGGAGACGCGTTCTGTCTCCTAGAGATTAACGTACTTCAATCAATCCCAGAACAACAGCAAAGGACCTTGTGAAGATGCTGGAGGAAACAGGTACAAAAGTACCTATATCCACAGTAAAACGAGTCCTATATTGACATAACCTGAAAGGCCGCTCAGCAAGGAAGAAGCCACTGCTCCAAAACCGCCATAAAAAAGCCAGACCACGGTTTGCAACTGCACATGGAGACAAAGATCGTACTTTTTGGAGAAATGTCCTCTGGTTTGATGAAACAAAAATAGAACTGTTTGGCCATAATGACCATCGTTATGTTTGGAGGAAAAAGGGGGTGCTTTCAAGCCGAAGAACACCATCCCAACCGTGAAGTACAGGGCGGGGGCAGCATCATGCTGTGGTGGTGCTTTGCTGCAGGAGGGACTGGTGCACTTCACAAAATAGATGGCATCATGAGGAAGGAAGATTATGTGGAGATATTGAAGCAACATCTCAAGACATCAGTCAGGAAGTTAAAGCTTGGTCGCAAATGGGTCTTCCAAATGGACAATGACCCCAAGCATACTTCCAAAGTTGTGGCAAAATGGCTTAAGGTCAACAAAGAAGGTATTGGAGTAACCATCACAAAGCCCTGACCTCAATCCTATAGAACATTTGTGGGCAGAACTGAAAAAGTGTGTGCGAGCAAGGAGGCCTACAAACCTGACTCAGTTACACCAGCTCTGTCAGGAAGAATGGGCCAAAATTCACCCAACTTATTGTGGGAAGCTTGTGGAAGGCTACCCGAAACGTTTGACCCAAGTTAAACAATTTAAAGGCAATGCTACCAAATACTAATTGAGTGTATGTACATTTCTGACCCACTGGGAACGTGATGAAAGAAATAAAAGCTGAAATAAATCATTCTCTCTACTATTATTCTGACATTTCACATTCTTAAAATAAAGTGGTGATCCTAAGTGACCTAAGACATGGAATTTTTACTAGGATTAAACGTCAGGAATTGTGAAAAACAGAGTTTAAATGTATTTGGCTAAGGTGTATGTAAACTTCCGACTTCAACTGTATATATACCAATATGTATACCACTTATCATGTCATATCTTCCAAGCTTTGGAGATACAATTTGCAACCAGGAATAGTCTGTGCTTAATTTCTAAATCTGGAGGTTCCGGAACAAAAAGCGAGTGCTAGAGGGGGGTGACCTGGGGAGCTCTGAGCATGACAAAATATATCACCTTTATAATAAAGCATTGCATTGCATATCATCACATTTGCGTAGTGGCATAGTAAGTAAAGGCACTTACAGAAGTTGCACACATGAGCCATTTTCTTTGTGCCCTAGGGTCCGGAAAATGTTTGGCCTTTTTATAAACACATTTAATGCAATTCTACGTCATTTTACATGACTGGAGACTTTGGCATAATCATTTTTAATGCCACTTTCAAAACAACTGGGAACTCAGAGCTGGGAAATCTCCGACTTCTGCCTTCAGTGTGTTCAAGACAACTGGGAAATTGAGGGGGAAACGACCGGGAAAATTCGTTTTGAAAAGTCATCCAACTCGGAATTCCAAGTGGGGAACTCTGGCCTCTTCTAGAGCTCCGACTTTCCGACCTGAAGATCACTAAAGTCATGATTCTACCTAGTTATTTTTCAGAGTTCCCAGTTGTCTTGAAAGCAAAAATGATCGAAACGACAGGCTACTTAGACACTAACAAACTGAGAATCTGAGATCAATGAAAACGACCTTGTCTTGAATCCATCAATAGCCTAGGCCTAGGTGTGTGGAGACAACTGTATGCTACAATATGAGGAGGAAATTATACTCGGAAAAATGCTGTCCACTTTCACTGACTCACCCAATGCTGTCCACTTTCACTGACTCACCCAGTGATGTCCACTTTCACTGACTCACCCAATGCTGTCCACTTTCACTGACTCACCCAATGCTGTCCACTTTCACTGACTCACCCAATGATGCGCAGCTCACCCCCTTCTGATGGCAGATGCTCTCATGCCAAAATCCTCTCTCTCTCGCGCTCTCTCATTTTAACTTTGTAAAATAATATTTGGAAGACAAGTTGATCAAATATTTTGGTAGCCTACAGCTGACATATTAGAGAATTCTCTTTTCAGCAGGAGCTGTGTTTTTCCCGCGACTCTAGACTATTTTAAATATAGGGAAAGGCCAGTTTAGTTTATATGCTGTTTGTTCACGGACAGATTTGCCGCGCGTTCCCGACTGTCAGCTATGCCTTGTCATTGGGCTACACTCCACATCTAGTCTACTTTTAAAATAAGCTATTTATACTCTGTGGCTAAATTTGAGGCTTTCTCATTGCGTAGTAGGCTATTCTGAATGATTTCATGTATTTCTGAACAGACAGCAGTAACTCTATAACTTTGGCAAATGTATTCCAATGTATCAGGCGTGCTGCAGCTCCTCCAGAAACCCTTCGTGCGGCTCTATAAGGAAGTAAAGTATGAAGTGCAACGCTGGAGAGATGACAGCTGCAGGCTGATGTCTATCAGAGCAGAGAGAAAGACATCATGGAAAGTGAATCTCATTCTAGTTCTGTGAGAGATACGGGGGGTGCAGGAGAATTAACGAAGAGGCAACTCGAATGAACTTTGATCACGTTTATTAGAATGTTTACGCTGCAAAAAGTGACAATTATTTTTCATGCCACGAAAGGAACCGGATCCGGCCAAATAGGTTCCAGAACGAAACAGTCCAAAACGGAGAGGTGCCGGATCCTGTTCCAGCAGGATCCGGCTGAAATGAAGCACTGGGAATACTGGGAATACACTGGGAATACTGGGAATACTTATTTCTAAATAACCAATCAAGTTTTGTCTTCATCTCTAATCCAGAATAGTTCCTCTTTTCTTTGTAACATTTTATCAAACAGTAGAGCTCTCAAATGATCATATAAAGTACAATAAAATAACAAGTCATTCTCCACCTCCCTAAATCACTATTCCTCATCTATGTCATTGAACCTACCTACTTCAATTACCAGAGGCAGTATCCCGGGTTCTCAACTGGGCACACAAGGACCTTTGGTTTCTGGTTAGGTGAGAGCAGACCCGTCGCCAGACCTCAGTCTTAAAGGGGGCATATGAAATGCATGGGACGGCAGGGCACAATTATTATTAGCCTACAGTAATATATTTAATAATAAATTCCCTCAAGTTGGGGGGGCACAAGCTTTTTTGGGGGGCTGGTGTGGGTGAGAGGTGACTTAAGGTTCTGGACCGTAGCTGTTTTTGATCTGGTTGTAAGTTCTGAGTTTTGGTTTTAGCAATATGTCAGTTGACCGTTTTTCTTTATAGCGTAGTGTTAACTTGTGTTTGATCACGTTGACATTGCATCCTAACTTGTTTCTAAATATGTTTTGTAGATCAGCTTCCTTCAATATGGCATTAAGTTATTTTGTCCAAGGGTAGCCGTGTGTTTTATCCCAGTTGAAAACCATTTTTGCTATTCTGTCCTCTGGTATATTGATTTCCATAACTTAATAATTTCACTCCTTATTTCACAGGGCTCCCCACCCGTGTCTCCTTGAATAGCAAGGCTTGGAGCAAACGTACGCACTAACAGAAAACAGTGTATGGTTCAATTCTGAATAGAGATGGCTGTTTTGGCTTCCTTACAACAACAGATTCCAGCAGCATAGTTCAGTATAGAACACACACACGAATTATAGAGCTGTGAATATCCAGGCTCTGTCGGAGCCGGCCGCGACCGGGAGACCCAGGGTAGGGGAGGGAATGGCCGGCAGGGTTGTAGCTCAGTTGGTAGAGCATGGCGTTTGCAACACCAGGGTTGTGGGTTCGATTCCCACAGGGGGCCAGTATGAAAAAATTAATTAAAAATGTATTCACTCACTAACTGTAAGTCGCTCTGGATTAGAGCGTCTGCTAAATGACTAAAATGTAAATATGTAAAATAGCCAAGGTCTTTACAGATGTTCAGTTTTCTACCAACAGACCCCAACGCTCTGCCTGCACAATCTGATAAAGACTTTATACCCTCCTCAAAGGTCGTACATTAATCAAAAAGAAAACCAAGGTATTTATATGAGCTAGTGTAGTTTAGGGGTAAGAATACTTCTTACTGTACCCTTTAGTGCATTATCTGTGTTTTATCTGGGTTATTCATTCATCTCCATTTGATACACCACAGATTGACAGTGTTCAACATACATCTCAAATCAAACTCACTCTGTAAGGAGGACAACATAATCTGCGTACAATTGTATCCCCAAAGTTGTGTCATGTAATTTAACTCCATGGTTAGCATGCTTGGTTTGCTGGGCCAAGTCATTTACAAAAAGGGCAAACAAAGTTGAGGAAACCACGTGGCCTTGTTTGACTCCAAACGCAGCGGGAAACCATCCAGTCTTCAACTCATTTACCTGTCCACAGGAGACTGGAGCTGTAATTGCATCATAACATTTATCATCCACCCCCGTCATTTATACGTTTGAAAGCAAGAAGATCTCTATTTACCCAAACAAAGGCCTTTTGGAAATCAATAAAACATCCATATGTAGGTTTCCATTCTTAGTCTGGCTCTAATCACAGTGGATACAAGCCCTGTTTTCTGCTCGTCTACAAGTAAACCTGACATTTTACATATACATAATTTAGCAGACGCTCTTATCACCTTATAGCCAGTGGGATAACCACTTTACAATATTATTTATTTTTTGGGGGGGTGTGGGGGGGGGGGTAGAAGGATTACTTTATCCTATCCCAGGTATTCCTTAAAGAGGTGGGGTTTCAAGTGTCTCCGAAAGGTGGTGAGTGACATCCTGAGTCAACCTGTTGTTCAACACACCAGAGTATAACTGTAGACTGCTAATAAGGCTGATGTATCTGTAATTTAACGGGACCTTGGATCATTCTTTGATGACTTTGGGATTGGTTTTAATTGATTGATCTGTTCCAAGTTGAGGGGATGATCCCATTTTTTCAAAACACATTTGAAAAAGACGAAGTAGAGTCTGCAGTAACCTATGAGAATTTAGAACTTCACCTGGAAGCTTCTCTATTCCTGAAGCGTTTCTCACCAGCCTTTCTAACTTCCTCCAGGGTAAATGTTTCATTCAGGAATGGGTTTTTAGGTGTATCCAGACCTATGCGTTTACATTTCCAACCCATTCTTTAAGTTGCAAATATAATTAAAGAAGTCATCATCAAACACAAATTGTATATTGTTGCCTGAAAATAGGTTTAGCAAAATCATTCTCCCAGTTATTTAATACACAATTCTTCTTATGTTCTAGTTCTCCATTTTCCAGTATGATTTCCATGGGAATTTTCATAACTTTTTTTGGGACCCAGTATATTGATTTAATTCCAAAATTGCAGAGGGTTGTTATTTTGCTGTTGTTCGAGACGCAGTGCTTGTCCCCTTCTGAATGTCCTCTGATGGAACCTTGGCTTGTTGATATTATAGCTTGTTGACTCTTCTCTTAAGCCTCTATTCCCATTGATTGGCCTTTACATTTTAAGAACTTATTTTTTTGCAACTCTCATTACAGACCATAAATAACTTACTTCTTTATTCCAATGTGGTTGACCAATTAGTTGAGGTCTCTTAGGCTTGTATGGAACTGATTTAACAGGTAAACACTTTTCCATTGCTTCATGGAGTACATGACAGAACCCGGCCATACCGCTGATCAATATTATATGGTGTTTTCTGGCAAGCTTCCAGGTTATCAATAAGGTCCGTAAGAACAGTGCAGCACATGTCAGATGAAAGACAATGTTCAGGTAGGTTTCTAGGTCTTATTTTGGTCAGATTTGCACTTGACTTAGATACAATAAGCCTCCATCCCCTTCCTTCTTAGATAAGATCCCCTTCCTCCCCAGAATAGTTTCCCACCATTCATTTCAGAAACAACAATGAATGTTCAGTCAGTCTTCTAAAGGTCTCCAATCAGGCCAATACACTCAGGACCTTTACTTCCACAAGCTCAGTAGAGTTATTCACATTCAACTCCACACACGTGTGTTGAGACAGTCATGGGGTTTCCCTTTGTTGATATTGATGTGAAATGATCATTTTGTGGTGATAATCTACCATACAGAACACAGCACTTGGAATCCTTTAAGAATTCAATGAACTTTTCCCCATGCCCATGTCCACCTGTGTCTAAAGCAACTCTAGGTGCAATACCGTCAATGTCAATTATCCAATCTCTCAGATCAGAGATACGACTGTTCAGGCCACCACATATGTACAGTACATAGCAACAGTGTCCAGAGAATACACCTGGCTGAAAAAAAATCAACGAGTCCCGTCCCCTTGTAGAACCCTCCGGTGGTGAATAAAAACAGAAATTAACAATAGAATAACGCGGCACACTGTGATCAAACCTTACACCAATTATTCCATCCATTGACTTGTCCACAATATTTCACTCTGTATTTTTCAGATAATTCATTCCTAGCAAAAAGTCAGACGCCACCTAAATCTTTAGGGGCTCTTATATGAACGTTTTGGTTGTGTCCAAACCAAGAATAACCTTCCAAGTCGCCATACGAATGAGTTATATTCAAATAAATAAAGTCAGAGTTTAGGGAATGTAGTAGTAATGTTAGACATTTACAGTTCCCGGTCATCCATCACTTAACGTTCCAGTGAGTTAAATACAATTGTTCAGCACTTACGGACTTGGCAGATGGTTTTCGGCCTTCCTGGGTATATTTACCGGGTCCAGCTCCCCGGCCCCCGTAGTCGCTTCCTCATCCTCCCATTCCCCGAAATGTAGAAATCTCTCCCAGCAGGGATCTCTCGTAGGAGTGTTCGGAGGTTGAGTTTGATGATACGATCTGTGTGGGACTTGGCCGACCCCCTTAACATTTTGGCTTCTCTTCAGATGTTGCTTCAGCCGGAGGACATCCACTTTATCTTTCACCCTCCGGAATGCGACCTTCACCTTCACGACTCCTGGTCCCCGGCCTCTCGCTTTCATCCTTTGGGTGTCCACCAGCTCTGGCACTTTCTCCCAGTGCCGACCCTCGGTCAGCAGCTCCATCACCTTTTCTGCTGCATCTTTGTTGTCCTCGTAAAGTAGACCTGTTACTATTATAGATACATCTGGGTCCAACCGGTTAGTTGGGGTCTTTCTGGGTTCTTCAGTGTTTTCCTCGATACTGTCCATTCTTGAACTCAGCAGCACTATATCCAGGTCTATACAGACACGGATTCCGTTGTCTTTCTGCTCCAAATCGGTTTTCATGAGATTTAGATGTTCTATGAGCAGCTTCTCCAGGTTGTCATGGAGACTGTCCACCTTGCTGTTCTTCTGATTTAGATGTTCTATGAGTAGCTTCTCCAGGTTGTCATGGAGACTGTCCACCTTGCTGTTCTTCTGATTTAGATGTTCTATGAGCAGCTTCTCCAGGTTGTCATGGAGACTGTCCACCTTGCTATTCATCTGATTTAGATGTTCTATGAGCAGCTTCTCCAGGTTGTCATGGAGACTGTCCACCTTGCTGTTCTTCTGATTTAGATGTTCTATGAGCAGCTTCTCCAGGTTGTCATGGAGACTGTCCACCTAGCTGTTCATCTGATTTAGATGTTCTATGAGCAGCTTCTCCTGGTTGTCATGGAGACTGTCCACCTTGCTGTTCTTCTGATGTAGATGTTCTATGAGCAGCTTCTCCAGGTTGTCATGGAGACTGTCCACCTTGCTGTTCTTCTGATTTAGATGTTCTATGAGCAGCTTCTCCAGGTTGTCATGGAGACTGTCCACCTTGCTGTTCATCTGATTTAGATGTTCTATGAGCAGCTTCTCCAGGTTGTCATGGAGACTGTCCACCTTGCTGTTCTTCTGATTTAGATGTTCTATGAGCAGCTTCTCCAGGTTGTCATGGAGACTGTCCACCTTGCTGTTCTTCTGATGTAGATGTTCTATGAGCAGCTTCTCCAGGTTGTCATGGAGACTGTCCACCTTGCTGTTCATCTGATTTAGATGTTCTATGAGCAGCTTCTCCAGGTTGTCATGGAGACTGTCCACCTTGCTGTTCTTCTGATTTAGATGTTCTATGAGCAGCTTCTCCAGGTTGTCATGGAGACTGTCCACCTTGCTGTTCATCTGATTTAGATGTTCTATGAGCAGCTTCTCCAGGTTGTCATGGAGACTGTCCACCTTGCTGTTCTTCTGATTTAGATGTTCTATGAGCAGCTTCTCCAGGTTGTCATGGAGACTGTCCACCTTGCTGTTCTTCTGATTTAGATGTTCTATGAGCAGCTTCTCCAGGTTGTCATGGAGACTGTCCACCTTGCTGTTCATCTGATTTAGATGTTCTATGAGTAGCTTCTCCAGGTTGTCATGGAGACTGTCCACCTTGCTGTGTATCTGATTTAGATGTTCTATGAGCAGCTTCTCCAGGTTGTCATGGAGACTGTCCACCTTGCTGTTCTTCTGATTTAGATGTTCTATGAGCAGCTTCTCCAGGTTGTCATGGAGACTCTCCACCTTGCTGTGTATCTGATTTAGATGTTCTATGAGCAGCTTCTCCAGGTTGTCATGGAGACTGTCCACCTTGCTGTTCTTCTGATTTAGATGTTCTATGAGCAGCTTCTCCAGGTTGTCATGGAGACTGTCCACCTTGCTGTTCATCTGATTTAGATGTTCTATGAGCAGCTTCTCCAGGTTGTCATGGAGACTGTCCACCTTGCTGTTCTTCTGATTTAGATGTTCTGTGAGCAGCTTCTCCAGGTTGTCATGGAGACTGTCCACCTTGCTGTTCTTCTGATTTAGATGTTCTATGAGCAGCTTCTCCAGGTTGTCATGGAGACTGTCCACCTTGCTGTTCTTCTGATGTAGATGTTCTATGAGCAGCTTCTCCAGGTTGTCATGGAGACTGTCCACCTTGCTGTTCTTCTGATTTAGATGTTCTATGAGCAGCTTATCCAGGTTGTCATGGAGACTGTCCACCTTGCTGTTCTTCTGATTTAGATGTTCTATGAGCAGCTTCTCCAGGTTGTCATGGAGACTGTCAACCTTGCTGTTCATCTGATTTAGATGTTCTATGAGCAGCTTCTCCAGGTTGTCATGGAGACTGTCCACCTTGCTGTTCATCTGATTTAGATGTTCTATGAGCAGCTTCTCCAGGTTGTCATGGAGACTGTCCACCTTGCTGTTCTTCTCATTTAGATGTTCTATGAGCAGCTTCTCCTGGTTGTCATGGAGACTGTCCACCTTGCTGTTCTTCTGATGTAGATGTTCTATGAGCAGCTTCTCCAGGTTGTCATGGAGACTGTCCACCTTGCTGTTCATCTGATTTAGATGTTCTATGAGCAGCTTCTCCAGGTTGTCATGGAGACTGTCCACCTTGCTGTTCTTCTGATTTAGATGTTCTATGAGCAGCTTCTCCAGGTTGTCATGGAGACTGTCCACCTTGCTGTTCATCTGATTTAGATGTTCTATGAGCAGCTTCTCCAGGTTGTCATGGAGACTGTCCACCTTGCTGTTCTTCTGATTTAGATGTTCTATGAGCAGCTTCTCCAGGTTGTCATGGAGACTGTCCACCTTGCTGTTCATCTGATTTAGATGTTCTATGAGCAGCTTCTCCAGGTTGTCATGGAGACTGTCCACCTTGCTGTTCATCTGATTTAGATGTTCTATGACTAGCTTCTCCAGGTTGTCATGGAGACTGTCCATCTTGCTGTGTATCTGATTTAGATGTTCTATGAGCAGCTTCTCCAGGTTGTCATGGAGACTGTCCACCTTGCTGTTCTTCTGATTTAGATGTTCTATGAGCAGCTTCTCCAGGTTGTCATGGAGACTGTCCACCTTGCTGTGTATCTGATTTAGATGTTCTATGAGCAGCTTCTCCAGGTTGTCATGGAGACTGTCCACCTTGCTGTTCTTCTGATTTAGATGTTCTATGAGCAGCTTCTCCAGGTTGTCATGGAGACTGTCCACCTTGCTGTTCATCTGATTTAGATGTTCTATGAGCAGCTTCTCCAGGTTGTCATGGAGACTGTCCACCTTGCTGTTCTTCTGATTTAGATGTTCTGTGAGCAGCTTCTCCAGGTTGTCATGGAGACTGTCCACCTTGCTGTTCTTCTGATTTAGATGTTCTATGAGCAGCTTCTCCAGGTTGTCATGGAGACTGTCCACCTTGCTGTTCTTCTGATGTAGATGTTCTATGAGCAGCTTCTCCAGGTTGTCATGGAGACTGTCCACCTTGCTGTTCTTCTGATTTAGATGTTCTATGAGCAGCTTATCCAGGTTGTCATGGAGACTGTCCACCTTGCTGTTCTTCTGATTTAGATGTTCTATGAGCAGCTTCTCCAGGTTGTCATGGAGACTGTCCACCTTGCTGTTCATCTGATTTAGATGTTCTATGAGCAGCTTCTCCAGGTTGTCATGGAGACTGTCCACCTTGCTGTTCATCTGATTTAGATGTTCTATGAGCAGCTTCTCCAGGTTGTCATGGAGACTGTCCACCTTGCTGTTCTTCTCATTTAGATGTTCTATGAGCAGCTTCTCCTGGTTGTCATGGAGACTGTCCACCTTGCTGTTCTTCTGATTTAGATGTTCTATGAGCAGCTTCTCCTGGTTGTCATGGAGACTGTCCACCTAGCTGTTCATCTGATTTAGATGTTCTATGAGCAGCTTCTCCTGGTTGTCATGGAGACTGTCCACCTTGCTGTTCTTCTGATTTAGATGTTCTATGAGCAGCTTCTCCAGGTTGTCATGGAGACTGTCCACCTTGCTGTTCATCTGATTTAGATGTTCTATGAGCAGCTTCTCCAGGTTGTCATGGAGACTGTCCACCTTGCTGTAGATGTTCTATGAGCAGCTTCTCCAGGTTGTCATGGAGACTGTCCACCTTGCTGTTCTTCTCATTTAGATGTTCTATGAGCAGCTTCTCCTGGTTGTCATGGAGACTGTCCACCTTGCTGTTCTTCTGATTTAGATGTTCTATGAGCAGCTTCTCCAGGTTGTCATGGAGACTGTCCACCTTGCTGTTCATCTGATTTAGATGTTCTATGAGCAGCTTCTCCAGGTTGTCATGGAGACTGTCCACCTTGCTGTTAATCTGATTTAGATGTTCTATGAGCAGCTTCTCCAGGTTGTCATGGAGACTGTCCACCTTGCTGTTCTTCTCATTTAGATGTTCTATGAGCAGCTTCTCCTGGTTGTCATGGAGACTGTCCACCTTGCTGTTCTTCTGATGTAGATGTTCTATGAGCAGCTTCTCCAGGTTGTCATGGAGACTGTCCACCTTGCTGTTCATCTGATTTAGATGTTCTATGAGCAGCTTCTCCAGGTTGTCATGGAGACTGTCCACCTTGCTGTTCTTCTGATTTAGATGTTCTATGAGCAGCTTCTCCAGGTTGTCATGGAGACTGTCCACCTTGCTGTTCATCTGATTTAGATGTTCTATGAGCAGCTTCTCCAGGTTGTCATGGAGACTGTCCACCTTGCTGTTCTTCTGATTTAGATGTTCTATGAGCAGCTTCTCCAGGTTGTCATGGAGACTGTCCACCTTGCTGTTCTTCTGATTTAGATGTTCTATGAGCAGCTTCTCCAGGTTGTCATGGAGACTGTCCACCTTGCTGTTCATCTGATTTAGATGTTCTATGAGTAGCTTCTCCAAGTTGTCATGGAGACTGTCCACCTTGCTGTGTATCTGATTTAGATGTTCTATGAGCAGCTTCTCCAGGTTGTCATGGAGACTGTCCACCTTGCTGTTCTTCTGATTTAGATGTTCTATGAGCAGCTTCTCCAGGTTGTCATGGAGACTGTCCACCTTGCTGTGTATCTGATTTAGATGTTCTATGAGCAGCTTCTCCAGGTTGTCATGGAGACTGTCCACCTTGCTGTTCTTCTGATTTAGATGTTCTATGAGCAGCTTCTCCAGGTTGTCATGGAGACTGTCCACCTTGCTGTTCATCTGATTTAGATGTTCTATGAGCAGCTTCTCCAGGTTGTCATGGAGACTGTCCACCTTGCTGTTCTTCTGATTTAGATGTTCTGTGAGCAGCTTCTCCAGGTTGTCATGGAGACTGTCCACCTTGCTGTTCTTCTGATTTAGATGTCCTATGAGCAGCTTCTCCAGGTTGTCATGGAGACTGTCCACCTTGCTGTTCTTCTGATGTAGATGTTCTATGAGCAGCTTCTCCAGGTTGTCATGGAGACTGTCCACCTTGCTGTTCTTCTGATTTAGATGTTCTATGAGCAGCTTATCCAGGTTGTCATGGAGACTGTCCACCTTGCTGTTCTTCTGATTTAGATGTTCTATGAGCAGCTTCTCCAGGTTGTCATGGAGACTGTCCACCTTGCTGTTCATCTGATTTAGATGTTCTATGAGCAGCTTCTCCAGGTTGTCATGGAGACTGTCCACCTTGCTGTTCATCTGATTTAGATGTTCTATGAGCAGCTTCTCCAGGTTGTCATGGAGACTGTCCACCTTGCTGTTCTTCTCATTTAGATGTTCTATGAGCAGCTTCTCCTGGTTGTCATGGAGACTGTCCACCTTGCTGTTCTTCTGATTTAGATGTTCTATGAGCAGCTTCTCCTGGTTGTCATGGAGACTGTCCACCTAGCTGTTCATCTGATTTAGATGTTCTATGAGCAGCTTCTCCTGGTTGTCATGGAGACTGTCCACCTTGCTGTTCTTCTGATTTAGATGTTCTATGAGCAGCTTCTCCAGGTTGTCATGGAGACTGTCCACCTTGCTGTTCATCTGATTTAGATGTTCTATGAGCAGCTTCTCCAGGTTGTCATGGAGACTGTCCACCTTGCTGTTCTTCTGATTTAGATGTTCTATGAGCAGCTTCTCCAGGTTGTCATGGAGACTGTCCACCTTGCTGTTCTTCTGATTTAGATGTTCTATGAGCAGCTTCTCCAGGTTGTCATGGAGTCTGTCCACCTTGCTGTTCTTCTGATTTAGATGTTCTATGAGCAGCTTCTCCAGGTTGTCATGGAGACTGTCCACCTTGCTGTTCTTCTGATTTAGATGTTCTATGAGCAGCTTCTCCTGGTTGTCATGGAGACTGTCCACCTTGCTGTTCTTCTGATTTAGATGTTCTATGAGCAGCTTCTCCAGGTTGTCATGGAGACTGTCCACCTTGCTGTGTATCTGATTTAGATGTTCTATGAGCAGCTTCTCCAGGTTGTCATGGAGACTGTCCACCTTGCTGTTCATCTGATTTAGATGTTCTATGAGCAGCTTCTCCAGGTTGTCATGGAGACTGTCCACCTTGCTGTTCTTCTGATTTAGATGTTCTATGAGCAGCTTCTCCAGGTTGTCATGGAGACTGTCCACCTTGCTGTTCTTCTGATTTAGATGTTCTATGAGCAGCTTCTCCAGGTTGTCATGGAGACTGTCCACCTTGCTGTTCTTCTGATTTAGATGTTCTATGAGCAGCTTCTCCAGGTTGTCATGGAGACTGTCCACCTTGCTGTTCTTCTGATTTAGATGTTCTATGAGCAGCTTCTCCAGGTTGTCATGGAGACTGTCCACCTTGCTGTTTATCTGATTTAGATGTTCTATGAGCAGCTTCTCCAGGTTGTCATGGAGACTGTCCACCTTGCTGTTCTTCTGATTTAGATGTTCTATGAGCAGCTTCTCCAGGTTGTCATGGAGACTGTCCACCTTGCTGTTCTTCTGATTTAGATGTTCTATGAGCAGCTTCTCCAGGTTGTCATGGAGACTGTCCACCTTGCTGTTCTTCTGATTTAGATGTTCTATGAGCAGCTTCTCCAGGTTGTCATGGAGACTGTCCACCTTGCTGTTTATCTGATTTAGATGTTCTATGAGCAGCTTCTCCAGGTTGTCATGGAGACTGCCCACCTTGCTGTTCTTCTGATTTAGATGTTCTATGAGCAGCTTCTCCAGGTTGTCATGGAGACTGTCCACCTTGCTGTTCTTCTGATTTAGATGTTCTATGAGCAGCTTCTCCAGGTTGTCATGGAGACTGTCCACCTTGCTGTTCTTCTGATTTAGATGTTCTATGAGCAGCTTCTCCAGGTTGTCATGGAGACTGTCCACCTTGCTGTTCATCTGATTTAGATGTTCTATGAGCAGCTTCTCCAGGTTGTCATGGAGACTGTCCACCTTGCTGTTCTTCTGATTTAGATGTTCTATGAGCAGCTTCTCCAGGTTGTCATGGAGACTGTCCACCTTGCTGTTCATCTGATTTAGATGTTCTGTGAGCAGCTTCTCCAGGTTGTCATGGAGACTGTCCACCTTGCTGTTCTTCTGATTTAGATGTTCTATGAGCAGCTTCTCCAGGTTGTCATGGAGACTGTCCACCTTGCTGTTCTTCTGATTTAGATGTTCTATGAGCAGCTTCTCCAGGTTGTTTATCTGCTTTTCAAGACGTGTTTGCATCGTGTCCATCTTCATTGAACAACTTCAATTCTTTCATTATACCGGCGGCGTCGTTTTTTGCCAACGCGATTATCCATCAGGTTCTATTCCGCAACACCTGTAGCGCATCATACTTCTCACGTATGGTTAAGTTAGGAAGTTTAAAACAAATCAAATCAAATCTTGTTTTCAACGTTTTGTCTCAAAGTTTTACCTCAAAGTTTGCTACACACTGTTCAGCACGCTGTTCACTAACAGGGCCTTTAAAGAGCATTAGATTCACCCATCACAATAACAGAGCTGAAAGACAAAATCAAAGCCCTCAGTAAAGCCTGTGGGCCAGACAGTATCTGCAGTAAGACACTGAAGAAAAGCAGTCCTAAACTGCAGGAAGCCAGACTCAAGCTTCAATCTGGTGCTGCAGGAAGCCAGACTCAAGCTTCAATCTGGTGCTGCAGGAAGCCAGACTCAAGCTTCAATCTGGTGCTGCAGGAAGCCAGACTCAAGCTTCAATCTGGTGCTGCAGGAAGCCAGACTCAAGCTTCAATCTGGTGCTGCAGGAAGCCAGACTCAAGCTTCAATCTGGTGTTGATTGTAGGATACTTTCCAGAAATACGGAATAAAGGAACACCTGCTCTTTCCATGACTTAGACTGACCATGTGAATCCAGGTGAAAGCTATGATCCCTTATTGATGTCACTTGTTAAACCCACTTCAATCAGTGTAGATGAAGTGGAGGAGACTGGTTAAAAAAATGGTTTTTAAGCCTTGAGACATTTGAGACATGGATTATGTATGTGTGCCATTCAGAGGGTGAATATTTAAGTGCCTTTGAACGGGGTATGGTAGTAGGTGCCAGGCACACCGGTTTGTGTCATGAACTGCTGGGTTTTTCACACTCAACAGTTTCCCGTGTATCAAGAATGGTCCATCACCCAAAGGACATCTAGCCAACTAGACAAAACTATAGGAAGCATTGGAGTCAACATTAGCCAGCATCCCTGTGGAACACCTTCTAGAGTCCGTGGCCCCAGCGAATTGAGGCTGTTCTGAGGGCAAAAGGGGGTTCAACTAAATATTAGGAAGGTGTTCTTAATGTTTTGTAAACTCAGTGTACGTAGTTAGATTGGACCTGGTGAATTTAAGTGCTGCATAGTACGTGTCTTGCTACATGGTCCTTACTGGGAACAGTGAGATTAAATGATATAAAAATAATGTAAGAACATTCATATTTAAACCATGGTGCTAAAAATAGGAAATACTTGGAGAGAGAGAGAGAGAGAGAGAGAGAGAGAGAGAGAGAGAGAGAGAGAGAGAGAGAGAGAGAGAGAGAGAGAGAGAGAGAGAGAGAGAGAGAGAGAGAGATTCTGCAAAAAATATACTTATATAACCCCGAACAATGCAGAGCAGAATTAGGACTATACCAGCTAGTTATCAACATCCAGAAAATAGCTGTTTCAAGTCTTCAGGACAGTTTAACCCAGGTGATATTCATCTCCATTCATGGTTAGGCTCTTCAAGACAGTTTAACCCAGGCCTGCCATGTTTAAAGATTGATGCTTCTTAAACACAAATCATTTAATATGGCCGAGCGGAAAAGGCTCCATGAAAAATCGTGATTTTCATTTCATAAATGTCCTTAGTATTAATTTTCTTCCGCAGTACAAGAAGATATGTAGGGACACTTATTACATGATGTGTTAGTGTCAAACAGAGGGGTGAGATCATGTCTTTTTAATACTGGTCTTGAGGAAATGGTTTTAATCATATCTAATGGAAAATATAGTGAATCAAAATGTGTCGCATTGATTACAACCACAACCCTTTCAATCTGTCTTATTGATTACAACCAGACCCCTATCAATATGTGTTATTGATTACAACCAGACACCTATCAATCTGTCTTATTTATTACAACCAGACCCCTATCAATCTGTCGTATTGATTACAACCAGACCCCTTTCAATCTGTCTTATTGATTATAACCAGACTTGTAAAGTGTATGAACTTTAGATTGACATTTTAGTCATTTAGCAGACGCTCTTATCCAGAGCGACTTACAGGAGCAATTAGGGTTAAGTGCCTTGCTTATGGGCACATCGACAGATTTTTCACCTAATTTGATATAGAGCAGACCTAACTCACTTTTTTCAATTAATCAAAACAGGAAAATTTTACATTTGGCTAGAAATTCAAAAGGAAATAATCTCAACAGAGAAAAATGTCCTCCTGTGTGCTACCTACCACTAGAATCCCCATACTTTAATGAAGACAGTTTCTCCATCCTGGAGGGGGATATCAATCATTTCCAGGCCCAGGGACATGTACTAGTCTGTGGCAACCTAAATGCCAGAACTGGACAAGAACCTGACACCCTCAGCACACAGGGGGACAAACACCTACCTGGAGGTGACATCATTCCCTCCCCAATGTGCCCCCCCTAGACACAACTATGACAACATAACCAACAAATACGGGTCACAACTCCTGCAGCTCTGTCGCACGCTGGGTATGTACATAGTCAATGGTAGGCTTCGAGGAGACTCCTATGGTAGGTACACCTATAGCTCATCTCTTGGCAGTAGTACTGTAGACTACTTTATCACTGACCTCAACCCAGAGTCCCTCAGAGCGTTCACAGTCAGCAATCTGACACCCCTATCAGATCACAGCAAAATCACAGTCTACTTGAACAGAGCAATACTCAATCATGAGGCATCAAAGCCAAAGGAACTGAATAATATTAAGAAATGCTATAGATGGAAGGAAAGTAGTGTGGAAACCAACCAATAAACAATTAGGCAACAACAAATTCAATCCCTTTTAGACAACTTCCTGGACAAAACGTTCCACTGTAATAGTGAAGGTGTAAACTTGGCAGTAGAAAACCTAAACAGTATATTTGACCTCTCAGCTTCCCTATCAAATCTAAAAAAATTCAAACAGAAAACCAAAGAAAATTAACAACATTGACAAATGGTTTGATGAAGAATGCAAAAATCTAGGAAAGAAATTGAGAACCCTATCCAACCAAAAACATAGAGACTCAGAAAACCTGAGCATACGCCTTCACTACGGAAAAAGAAGGAACAGCACGTCAGAAATCAGTTAAATGTATTTGAAGAATCCATACTCTAACCACTTCTGGGAAAATTGGAAAACACTAAACAAACAACAACACGAAGAGCTATCTATCCAAAACGGAGATGTATGGGTAAACCACTTCTCCAATCTTTTTGGCCCTATAACAAAGAACAAACAGCAAAAACATATACATGATCAAATACAAATCTTAGAATCAACTATTAAAGACTACCAGAACCCATTGTATTCTCCAATTACATTGAATGAACTACAGGACAAAATACAAACCCTCCAACGCAAAAAGGCCTGTGTTGTTGACTACAAATTCCAATTGGCTATAAACTCTTTAACATCATCCTTAGCTCTGGCACCTTCCCCAATATTTGGAACCAAGGACTGATCACCCCAATCCACAAAAGTGGAGACAAATTTGAGCTCAATAACTACCGTGGGATATGCGTCAACAGCAAATTTGGGGAAATCCTCTGCATTATCATTAACAGCAGACTCGTACATTTCCTCAGTGAAAACAATGTACTGAGCAAATGTCAAATTGGCTTTTTACCAAATTACAGTAGGACAGACCACGTATTCACCCTGCACACCCTAATTGACAAACAAACAAACCAAAACAAAGGCAAAGTCTTCTCTTGCTTTGTTGATTTCAAAAACGTTTTTTGACTCAATTTGGCATGAGGATCTGTTATGCAAATTGATGAAAGTGGTGTTGGAGGAAAAACATACAACATTTATCTTGGCCAGGTCGCAGTTGAAAATGAG
Source organism: Coregonus clupeaformis (assembly GCF_020615455.1). Classification (NCBI taxonomy): domain Eukaryota; kingdom Metazoa; phylum Chordata; class Actinopteri; order Salmoniformes; family Salmonidae; genus Coregonus; species Coregonus clupeaformis. The sequence goes on along the minus strand of NW_025533485.1, from coordinate 1,047,532 downwards.
AACTTGTTCTCAACTGGCTTACCTGGTTAAATAAAGGTGAAATGAAATAAATAAAATAAAAACTAAATCCATGTGCACAAACAGTGGCAACAAAACCACATACATTTCAGCTGAAGCCTGGGGAATACAGTGGGGGAAAAGTATTTAGTCAGCCACCAATTGTGCAAGTTCTCCCACTTAAAAAGATGAGAGAGGCCTGTAATTTTCATCATAAGTACACGTCAACTATGACAGACAAAATGAGAATTTTTTTCCCGGAAAATCACATTGTAGGATTTTTAATGAATTTATTTGCAAATTATGGTGGAAAATAAGTATTTGGTCAATAACAAAAGTTTCTCAATACTTTGTTATATACCCTTTGTTGGCAATGACACAGGTCAAACGTTTTCTGTAAGTCTTCACAAGGTTTTCACACACTGTTGCTGGTATTTTGGCCCATTCCTCCATGCAGATCTCCTCTAGAGCAGAGATGTTTTGGGGCTGTCGCTGGGCAACACGGACTTTCAACTCCCTCCAAAGATTTTCTATGGGGTTGAGATCTGGAGACTGGCTAGGCCACTCCAGGACCTTGAAATGCTTCTTATGAAGCCACTCCTTCGTTGCCCGGGCGGTGTGTTTGGGATCATTGTCTTGCTGAAAGACCCAGCCACGTTTCATCTTCAATGCCCTTGCTGATGGAAGGAGGTTTTCACTCAAAATCTCACGATACATGGCCCCATTCATTCTTTCCTTTACACGGATCAGTCGTCCTGGTCCCTTTGCTGAAAAACAGCCCCAAAGCATGATGTTTCCACCCCCATGCTTCACAGTGGGTATGGTGTTCTTTGGATGCAACTCAGCATTCTTTGTCCTCCAAACACGACGAGTTGAGTTTTTACCAAAAAGTTATATTTTGGTTTCATCTGACCATATGACATTCTCCCAATCCTCTTCTGGATCATCCAAATGCACTCTAGCAAACTTCAGACGGGCCTGGACATGTACTGGCTTAAGCAGGGGGACACGTCTCGCACTGCAGGATTTGAGTCCCTGGCGGCGTAGTGTGTTACTGATGGTAGGCTTTGTTACTTTGGTCCCAGCTCTCTGCAGGTCATTTATTAGGTCCCCCCGTGTGGTTCTGGGATTTTTGCTCACCGTTCTTGTGATCATTTTGACCCCACGGGGTGAGATCTTGCGTGGAGCCCCAGATTGAGGGGAGATATCAGTGGTCTTGTATGTCTTCCATTACCTAATAATTGCTCCCACAGTTGATTTCTTCATACCAAGCTGCTTACCTATTGCAGATTCAGTCTTCCCAGCCTGGTGCAGGTCTACAATTTTGTTTCTGGTGTCCTTTGACAGCTCTTTGGTCTTGGCCATAGTGGAGTTTGGAGTGTGACTGTTTGAGGTTGTGGACAGGTGTCTTTTATACTGATAACAAGTTCAAACAGGTGCCATTAATACAGGTAACGAGTGGAGGACAGAGGAGCCTCTTAAAGAAGAAGTTACAGGTCTGTGAGAGCCAGAAATCTTGCTTGTTTGTAGGTGACCAAATACTTATTTTCCACCATAATTTGCAAATAAATTCATAAAAAATCCTACAATGTGATTTTCTGGAGAAAAAAAATCTCAATTTGACTGTCATAGTTGACGTGTACCTATGATGAAAATTACAGGCCTCTCTCATCTTTTTAAATGGGAGAACTTGCACAATTGGTGGCTGACTAAATACTTTTTATCCCCACTGTATATCAACGAATTGGCGAGGGCACTAGAACAGTCTGCAGCACCCGGCCTCACCCTACTAGAATCTGAAGTCAAATGTCTACTGTTTGCTGATGATCTGGTGCTTCTGTCCCCATCCAAGGAAGGCCTACAGCAGCACCTAGATCATCTCCACAGATTCTGTAAATCTCAGTAAGACAAAAATAATGGTGTTCCAAAAAAGGTCCAGTTGCTAGAACCACAAATATAAATTCCATCTAGACACCGTTGCCCTAGAGCACACAAAAAACATACACAAAAAACTATACATACCTTGGCCTAAACATGAGCGCCACAGGTAACTTCCACAAAGCTGTGAACGATCTGAGACACAAGGCAAGAAGGGCCATCTATGCCATCAAAAGGAACATAAAATTCGACATACCAATTAGGATCTGGCAAAAAATACTTGAATCAGTTATAGAACCCATTGCCCTTTATGGTTGTGAGGTCTGGGGTCCACTCACCAACCAAGAATTTACAAAATGGGACAAACATCAAATTGAGACTCTGCATGCAGAATTCTGCAAAAACATCCTCCGTGTACAACGTAAAACACCAAATAATGCATGCAGAGCACAGTTAGGCCGACACCCGCTAATTATCAAAATCCTGAAAAGAGCTGTTATATTCTACAACCACCTAAAAAAGCCATAACCTACAGAGAGATGAACCTGGAGAAGAGTCCCCTAAGCAAGCTGGTCCTGTGGCTCTGTTCACAAACACAAACAGACCCCACATAGCCCCAGGACAGCAACACAATTAGACTCAACCAAATCATGAGAAAAAAAATATATAATTATTTGACACATTGGAAAGAATTTACAAAAAAACTGAGCAAACTAGAATGCTATTTGGCCCTAAACCTATAGTACACAGTGGCAGAATACCTGACCACCGTGACTGACCCAAAATTAAGAAAATCATTGACTATATACAGAATCAGTGAGCATAGCCTTGCTATTGAGAAAGGCCGCCAAAGGCAGACCTGGCTCTCAAGAGAAGACAGGCTATGTGCACACTGCCCACAAAATGAGGAGGAATCTAAGCTGCACTTCCTAACGTCCTGCCAAATGTATGACCATATTAGAGACACATACGTCCCTCAGATTACACAGACCCACAAAGAATTCGAAAACAAATCCAATTTGGATAAACTCCCATATCTATTGGGTGAAATACCACAGTGTGCCATCACAGCAGCAAGATTTGTGACCTGTGGCCAAAAGAAAAGGGCAACAAGTGAAGAACAAACACCATTGTAAATACAACCTATATTTATGTTTATTTATTTTCCTTTTTGTACTTTAACTATTTTCACATGATTACAACACTGTATATAGACATAAAATGACACTTGAAATGCCTTTCTGAACTTTTGTGAGTGTAATGTTTGTTTGTTTAATTCACTTTTGTTTATCATCTATTTCACTTGCATTGGCAATGTAAAACATATGTTTCCCATGATAATAAAGCCCCTTAAATTGAACATTTAAATTTAAATTGAATTGAGAGAGAGAGGGAGCGAGAGAGGAGAGAGAGGAGAGAGAGATATATATATAAAGAGAAATTCAGGACTCAGTTCTCCCTACAGGAGACCGGTCAACTATCATTACAGGAGACCAGTCAACTATTGATTTTTCCTGAGTTACAGTTCACATAAGTAAATCAGTCAATTAATATCAATTAATTAGGCCCTGATCTATGGATTTCACATGACTGGGAATACAGATATGCATCTGTTGGTCACAGATACCTTTAAAAAAAGGTAGTGGCGTGGATCAGAAAACCAGTCAGTATCGGGTGTGACCACCATTTGCCTAATGCAGCGTTACACATCTCCTTCACATAGTTGATCAGGCTGTTGATTGTGGCCTGTGGAATGTTGTCCCACTCCTCTTCCATGGCTGTGCGAAGTTGCTGGATATTGCCGGGAACTGGAACACACTGTCGTACACGTCTGTCCAGAGCACCCCAAACATGCTCAATGGGTGACATTTCTGGTGAGTATGCAGGTCATGGAAGAACTGGGACATTTTCAGCTTCCAGGAATTGTGTACAGATCCTTGTGACATGAGGCTGTGCATTATCATGCTGAAACATGAGGTGATGGCGGCGGATGAATGGCACGACAATGGGGCTCATGATCTCGTCACGGTATCTCTGTGCATTCAAATTGCCAGCGATAAAATGCAATCGTGTCCGTTGTCCGTAGCTTTTGCCTGCCCATACCACAACCACACCGCCACCATGGGGGGCACTCTGTTCACAACGTTGACTTCAGCAAACCGCTGCCGTACACATGGTCTGCGGTTGTGAGGCCAGTTGGACGTACCCTAAAATTCCCTAAAACGACGTTAACTGAACATTCCATTCTCTGGCAACTATTCTGGTGGACATTCCTGCAGTCAGCATGCCAATTGCACGCTCCCTCAAAACCTGAGACATCTGTGGCATTGTGTTATGTGTCAAAATTGCACATTTTAGAGTGGCCTTTTATTGTCCCCAGCACAAGGTGCACCTGTGTAATGATCATGCTGTTTAATCAGCTTCTTGAAATGCCACAACATTCAGGTGGATGGATTATCGTGGCAAAGGAGAAATGCTCACTAACAGGGCTGTAAACTAAATTTGAGAGAAATAAGCTTTGTGTGCATATGGAACATTTCTGGTATCTTTTATTTCAGCTCATGAAACATGGGACCAACACTTTACATGTTGCGTTCATATTTTTGTTCAGTGTAGTTCAGCATAAGTGTTTTACTACAGACTGAATGTGTTTTCCTCAGATCCTCTATGCCTACTAGATATTAGATTGCTTCCATTGTATTCCTTTAGCCCAGAAATAACTGCTAGGCCTGCCATCGCTGCAGGAGACCAGTCAACTATAATAACTGCCAGGGCCTGCAGTTGACAGATAATAAGCAGACCTCCACAGAGCTGCATTGATTTCCAGGCCCCGTCCCCTGTAAGGATCCATGATGAAGACAGTGAAATTATTTAGAGTAGGTTCGATGGGCCTCCAGAAGATTTTCCGTTGGTTGCAGGTTGGAGTCCCCTGAGTGGGAGGATGGATAGCGTCTTGTTGAAGATGCTGAGAGAGAGAAAGAGGACAGAGGAGAGAGGAAAGGTGGAAAATGACTTTCTCTGTCGGACCAGCTCTGCTCACCTCTAACTGCCTTTGATATCCTCCATGAACTACAAGAGAGTTTAAGTCTTACTCAGGGCGCCAGAACAAATCAGTTGGACGGGCAGTGTGAGAGAAAAATTAACATGTAACATGTTTTACCTGCTTTGTTTAATATAAAATAGTGATATTACTTATACTACTAATGCTGTGTTTTTGAAAAAGGAATGGTTTCTACTCCTGAAAATTGATTTATGAACGGCTAGGTGATTAAACCAACAGTCACATTCCATTCTATGATTAGTGGTGTGTGAGAGGGAGATGTCTCTGGTCTGTCTGAGCCTGCATTTTAATAGACTGAGTTGGTGTTTGTGTAATGTAAGGTAACAGGGAGAGACGGCTCGGGTTCGGGATCATGATGATCATGATGATAAGAACCTTGTCTTGGGGGCCAAACCCTGGTTTCCATACAGTGAGAACAGTCTTCACCGCAGATACTGTCTGCTGTGAATTATTCCTATATTTCATACAAATCCTAACATTTTGACTCATTCCACACATCTGCTGTTTGTCATGTAGACTGAGAGGGTGTATCTTTGCTATAAAATATATTTGTATTGTCTGTATGTCGGCGCTCTCGGCCCAACAGTCGACCAGCCTCACTTACTACTATTATTAATACGTTTTTGAATGAAGTAATATCTTAGTGATTGACCTCATCTCTCCTCATTATTGATTAGAATTTTCCACGACAGCAGTTGATTTCCATAGGGGGAAATCTGGAAGAGTTTAATTTCAATAATAGCGTTTTCGTTATTGTCACGTGGTTAATAATAAAAAATCGGAATTAAAATGACAACAATATAAATGTTAAAATTAAACTAATGCGAGAGTGCCAGCCTCTGCCATATGGGCACCGTGATTCATTGGCGGCTAAAGAAAATGAACTCATGTTAAAAAAACAGACTTCTTTGATTTACTGTGTGAGGTGAAGAAAAATAAGCTCAGCTTATTAGTGGTGGACATGGTGAGTTAAGACAGTCGTAAATCAGACATCCCCAAATGGGCACTTCCTACGTCTGGCCAGGTACTTCTAAACGTACTCAGGCTCCCTCGACATATCAGGACAGAGAAACCAGACGCATGCTCCCTCGACATATCAGGACAGAGAAACCAGACGCATGCTCCCTCGACATATCAGGACAGAGAAACCAGACGCATGCTCCCTCGACATATCAGGACAGAGAAACCAGACACATGCTCATTGCTCACCAGGAGCACTCCAAACAAAAGACAATTAAAACATGTACAAAACATGTTTCTCACAAGTGTTTGTCACGCCCTGACTCAGGGGACTCTTATATGTTGAGTCAGGGTGTGTATATTCTTTGTGGTGTTTTCTATGTTTTGATCTAGTATGTGTAGATCTATGTTGTCCGGTGTGGTTCCCAATCAGAGGCAGCTGTCGCTCATTGTCTCTGATTGGGGACCATACTTAGGCAGCCTATTGGCACTGTCTAGTTGTGGGATCTTGTTCCGTGTAAGGTATGTTGTGTGTTCTACCTTGGACTTCACGTTTTGTTTGCTGTTTTGTCGAGTGTTTATTGGTTTAATAAACATGTACGTATATCACGCTGCGCCTTGGTCTGTCCCGTCATTAGACGAACGTGACAGTGTTGCAGGTTGTGAACTCTGCAAACAACTTTTCCACTCCAAGAATGAGAATGGTAAATGACTGTAATTAATACATGCATTCACATAAATGTATGTAACCAAATGATGGGGATTAGCAGTGCATTTACTACTGGTGACATACATTATCTAATAGGGAATTGATACGAATAAGGCGATTAGGCCTGGCTTGCAGTCGGCATTCCAATTCATCCCAAAGGTGTTCGATGGGGTTGATGTCAGGGCTCCTTGCAGGCCAGTCAAGTTCTTCCACACCGATCTTGACAAACCCTTTCTGTATTGACCTCGCATTGTGCACGGGGGCATTGTCATGCTGAAACAGGAAAGGGCTTTCCCCAAACTGTTGCCACAAAGTTGGAAGCACAGAATTGTCTAGAATGTCATTGTATGCTGTAGCGTTAAGATTTCCTTTCACTGGAACTAAGGGGCCTAGCCCAAACCATGAAACACAGCCCCAGAACATTATTTCTCCTTCATCAACCTTTACAGTTGGCACTATGCATTCAGGCAGGTAGCATTCTCCTGGCATCAGCCAAACCCAGATTCGTCCGTCGGACTGCCAGATGGTGAAGCATGATTCATCACTCCAGAGAAGGCGTTTCCACTGCTCCAGAGTGTAATGGCGACGAGCTTTCCAGCCGACGATTGGTATTGCTCATGGTGATCTTTGTATTTCTATTTATTATGGATCCCCATTAGTTCCTGCCAAGGCAGCAGCTACTCTTCCTGGGGTTTATTATGGATCCCCATTAGTTCCTGCCAAGGCAGCAGCTACTCTTCCTGGGGTTTATTATGGATCCCCATTAGTTCCTGCCAAGGCAGCAGCTACTCTTCCTGGGGTTTATTATGGATCCCCATTAGTTCCTGCCAAGGCAGCAGCTACTCTTTATGGGGTCCAGCAAAATTAAGGCAGTTATGCAATTAAAATAAAATATTACAATACATTCATAACAGATTTCACAACACACTAGACAGCTGCCCTGGGGAATTCCTGATTCTACCTGGATTATGTTGGAGAGGCTTCCATTAAAGAACACCCTCTGTGTTCTGTTAGACAAGTAACTCTTTATCCACAATATAGCAAGAAATGTAAAGCTATAACACATACGTTGAATATCCTTCCCTATAAGCGTGCTGAAAGTCTGTTGTCAATTTGTTTACTGTAAAAGAGCATTGTATCTGCTCAAACAACATTTTTTCCAAAACTTTACTAAGGGTTGGTAACAGGCTGATTGGTCGGCTATTTGAGCCAGTAAACGGGGCTTTACTACTCTTGGGTAGCGGAATGACTTTTGCTTCCCTCCAGGCCTGAGGGCACACACTTTCTAGTAGGCTTAGATTGAAGATATGGCAAATAGGAGTGGCAACATCATCCACTGTTATCCTGAGTAATTTTCTATCCAAGTTGTCAGACCCCGGTGGCTTGTCATTGTTGATAGACAACAATACTTTTTTCACCACCTCCACACTCACTTTACGGAATCAAAATTACAATTATTGTCTTTCATAATTTGGTCAGATATATTTGGATGTGTAGTGTTAGCGTTTGTTGCTAGCATGCCTAATCTTGCCAACGAAAAAATCTTTAAAGTAGTTTACAATATCAGTCGGTTTTGTGATGAATGAGCCATCCAATTCAATGAATGATGGAGCTGAGTTTGCCTTTTTACCCAAAATGTCATTGACGGTGCTCCAAAGTTTTTACTATCATTCTTTATGTCATTTATCTTTGTTTCATAGTGTAGTTTCTTCTTCTTTTGTTCTGTTTAGTAACATGCCAATCGGTTGTGCAGCCAGACTTATTTGCCATTCCTTTTGCCTCATCCCTCTCAACCATACCATTTTTCAATTCCTCATCAATCCACTGGGATTTAACCGTTTTTACAGTCACTTTCTTAATGGTTGCATGCTTATTAGTAACTGGGATAAGCAATTGCCAGGTTGCAGTTGTAAATGAGAACTTGTTCTCAACTGGCTTACCTGGTTAAAATAAAGATTAACTAAAAAATTAAATAAAACATTTCATAAATGTGTCAATTGCAAAGTATGTTTGCTCCTCCTTACACACCACGGACCAACACATATTATTTACATCAACAACATAGGAATCACTACAAAACGTATTGTATGACCTCTTATACACTATATTAGGCCCAGCCTTTGGAACTTTGGTTTTCCTAGATATGGCTACTATATTGTGATCGGTACATCCGATGGATCTGGATACTGCTTTCAAGCACATTTCTGCAGCATTAGTAAAGATATGATCAATACATTTTTACATTTACTTTTACGTCATTTAGCAGACGCTTTTATCCAGAGCGACTTACAAATTGGATACATGTTGATTATTTAATTCCTGTACTGTTTGTAACTACCCTGGTAGTTTGACTGATAACCTGAACCAGGTTGCAGGCACTGGTTACAGTTTGGTTACAGTTTGAAGCTTAGGCTTTTGTGCGGCTGCTCGGCCATGGAAATCCATTTCATGAAGCTCCCAATGAACAGTGCTTGTGCTGACATTGCTTCCAGATGCAGTTTGGAACTCGGTAGTGAGTGTTGCAACCGAGGACAGACGATTTTTACACGCTACGAGCTTCAGCACTCGCCGGTCCCGTTCTGCGAGCTTGTGTGGCCTACCACTTCGTGGCAGACCTGTTGTTGCACCTAGACGTTTACACTTCACCACAGCACTTACAGTTGACCGGGGCAGCTATATCAGGGCAGAAATTTGACGAACTGACTTGTTGAAAAGGTGGCATCCTATGACGGTACCACATTGAAAGTCACTGAGCTCTTCAGTAAGGCTATTCTACTGTCAATGTTTGTCTATGGAGATTTCATGGCTGTCAGTGGCGGCTCCTGAAAAAATTCTCAGGGGGGGCAATTTTTCTGATGATTTAGGTGACCTACACACATTTTAAAAAAGATATGTCCAGCAACAACATGAAAACAGGGGCAGCATATAAGTCAATACCAGAAGCATTTATTGACTGATCTCAAAAGTGTTGGCTTACCAGGGTTGGTGGAGCCCTCAGTTTCATCTTTGCCTCGCAAAGCTAACTCAAACACTCCGCAAAACTTCACACACTGGATTAGCCGGCTGAGGATGTGGCGGTTCTTGCTAATGTCGTAGTAAATATATTTGTTATAGTGAATATGGAATATGATATGTTGAGTAAAATGTTGTGCTAAGATCTATTTAGGTCAGGAGCTGGTTATAAGTTCTGTTCCTATCCAATAACAATGGACAAAAGGGTCCTATCTTGTCAGCCTTGTCAGTTTCAGTTCTCCAGTAAACTTGTGATTATCAACACTAACCTCATCGTTGTGGCGGCGGACAGCTAGCCTGTATCCCTCATCCAGTTGAGTGGGAATGTTCACTCTCCCCAAAGCAGACAATCTCAAACAGCTATCCATGTGGGTCTTTGACAGCTCATGTTTCTTAATCTTTCCTGAAAGATGGTGCATGTCCGTTACACACCAGTCGCTGTCCAAGCGGTGCTGTCTGCCGTGCCGCCTTCAGGGTGAAAGAGTAAGCAGGGGGTAGCAGAAGACTGCATTAGCTACATCGCAGCCTGCTAGCCAGGTTTTTCGTTCGTACCAATTTTTGGAAAATCCTCGGGTGTAGGACTTCCCCCTTTAGTAGAAACCTGTTGAATTATTAAATTTGGTCTGGGAGGTCCTAATTGTTTCGTTGCCAATTTATCTTCATTTGTTCGCCGACAAAAAGGAACTTCTTTCAAAGACACAATCGAGTTGCACTGAAGCCTAGCCATTTTGATAGTAGTAGTGAATTGATTGACGAGGCTACCCGCTCTTTTCTTAGTTACGTTCATGGTTATGTTACGTATGACGAAAGCGCGTAAGTGCAAGCCCTCAGAAACCCATAGAGATTGTATTGAAAGCTCTGATATTTGAAAAAAATAGATTTTACATGGGAGTCTATGACAGACTTCTGGGCGATTTTCAACCTGACTGAAATCGCCCCAAAAGGGGGTGGGGCCATTTGAAGCACGACTTTAGCCTGATTGGACATTTAGTGGCACTGTGGCAGATCAGACGTCTAGATTACAACACTGATAACTACTGTTGCCGTGATATAATTGATTAGAAAAAAAATCCCTTCCTTTTCCCGTTTGGCAGTGCGTCGCCCATATCGCCCTATTGAACACACCGCCCCTGATGGCTGTGTGTTCGATTTTATACAACTGTCAGCAACGGGTGTGGCTGAAATTGCCGAATCACCTCAATTGAGTGGGTGTCCACATTTGTATGTATAGTGTATCTTATGGGGAATTGATACAAATAAACCATCAAAGGGAAAACAATTCACAAGTTATGCTCTCTGGTAAAGTATTTTGAATGATTTTATTTAGAGTGGAGTAATTATATAATTTTGGCAAAACAATGTACTTTAGGGGAAGCCTGCATCAGAACAGTACACTGTGCACTAGATGCCAGCATCAGAACAGTACACTGTTCACTAGATGTCTTCACATGTCAACCAGAAACAGATTACACAGGCCGATCAAAATTTTGTAGGTCACCCTGGGATCCGGGTCGGATCTGATTTGATTGTCATGGGTCTCGGATATGTGTAATTAGAACTGATTTGCTGGTAAGTCACAAGTCATCAAAGTGCCGTTAGCCTCTGGCTCTGTCATGGCAAGCAAGTTAGGAGATCAATGGAATATGGAATTAAAATGACAGAATTAAAAGTTAAATGAGAAGGATATATTTCAACGACCAAGAGCCAACAGGTAGGCTGCTGCTTAGAACTTTTTGAATGGAATTATTATTGTTATTGTGTATGACGAGGGAAAGCGCAGCCTTCAGTATGTATCTTTGATTAGCCAACCCAGCTAGCTAGCTTGCCTGGAAACCCGACATTGAATTGCAATGAATACTACATCAGGCAGAAATTCAGGTTCATTTTTGGACCCGAGAAGACCTCTACTGTGCACCCACCAACTTTCCTTTCCAATTTGCAAGTGGCTGAAACCAGAGATTTGTATATAATGATGTGATGCTCATGTCTCCGCCCTAACAATAGGAGTCGTTGTCCCGAAGGCAGGAAGGAAGGCGACAGGTTTAGGCCTGCATATTAAGGCCATAGAAACGCATTGGGATTATTCTGGACAGATTTGGGCGATAGTGAGTCCTCACGTTTCTCCTCTTCCTGTCTGCTGAAACTATCTAGAGTAGAGTAGTTAGAGTAAAGAAAAATCAAGTATATGATTGAAAGTGTTAGATAACTAGGAATGAGCACCATTAGATGTTTGGATGAAAAAAATACGTATTGTCCCTGTGTATTGAGTGGTGGAGAGTATGCATGGGAAGTAGCTTGTTTTACCTCCTGCCAGCCAGTCAGTCGGTCTGCCAGTCTGCCAGTCTTTTTCTCTGTGTCCATGTTTGTCACCGTATTCAATTATAAATATAAAGATATCTGGCCCTTGATAGCAACTATAATTATGGCTTGTGTTAAAAGGGAACCCTACTGCCTCAGTAGTATATTTAGTAATGTATTGGTTTGGTTTAGGACACTGTTTTACCCAGACACTGTTTGACAAGCGTTAGGCCCAGGCGCTCATATTATAACATGTGGGTTAAGAGCACTGGGGCTGGTTTAAATCCCTGAGCCGACTAGGTATTAAAACATGTCGATGTGCCCTTGAGCGAAGGAAAAAAAAAAAAACATTTCTAATTCACACGTGTGTAATACACCCTTACAATAAGACAGATGCAAGCATCCCCCTAATTATCTGTATGCATTGTAATGAAACAGGCAGGTAGCAGGTCTCGAACCCTCAACCCCGAAGTCCAGCGCGCCATCGGCTGTGCCCCAAAAGCATGCTCCCGTCGCAGAGTCGATATCCGCGTTTATAAACCCAGGGTTGTTGCAGTATTATAAGTGGCCCTAGCTGCCGCTACACAGTGGAAAACTACTTTTATTTTATTTGTAGCCGCTCTTATCCAGAGCGACTTACAGGAGCAATTAGAGTTAAGTGCCTTGCTCAAGGGCACATCGACAGATTTTTCACCTAGTCGGCTCGGGGATTAGAACCAGCGACCTTTCGGTTACTGGCACAACACTCTTAACCACTAAGCTACCTGCCTCCCAGTACTACTAGCTACTGCTACACAGCGGAAACAACTACTACTACTAGCCCCGTGTAGCTCAGTTGGTAGTGCACTGCGCTTGCAACGCCAGGGTTGTGGGTTAGTTTCCCACGGGGGGGGGGCAGTATGAAAATGTATGCACTCACTAACTGTAAGTCGCTCTGGATAAGGTCGTCTGCTAAATGTAAATGAAATGTAATGAACATTACAATCAAGAGAGAATGATCGATATTTTTGAAATATCTCCTTGTCTTAATTGAGGCTTGTTTTATGTTTTGATTAGAAAAGGCTCAACCCCATAACCACCACACACTCACACACACACGCACAGTGCAGTACATAAAGGCATGGAGGAACACACCGAATCAGGAGACTGGGCTGGGTATGATGTAGGTGCACATTCTCTTAATCGTTGGAGAGAATATCATCTGTCATTTAATGTGGTAGATGGTTGCTTTCGATGGGTCAGGTGCTCTCTACGTAACTGTAAACCCCCTCCGCCTGACCAGATGACATAATGGAGCAGACGCACCAATCCCTCCATGTTCTTTATCCCACGGTATGCTGGATTAGTAAATCAACATTGTTCTTCCTCTCTAAAGATGCTCAGTCCCCAGGCAGGAGAGAGCAAACCGCCATGTGTATCTGTCTCAGCGTGAGCTGTGTGATGTTTGCACTTCTGCATTCAATTCACACGCAAACTCCAGACAGACAGCCACGCACGCAGGCACGGACACGCAGACACTCCAAACACACACACACACACACACACACACACACAGATCAATTACAGACTAGGCTGCCAACCAGCCCATCAAGTCGATAATAACACAGCCTCTCTCATCCAGTCCTCTCTGCAGTAAATGACTTCCTCCATCCCCAGGGATGTTTAATAATGCCCAGGCTTTACATCAAACCCAGCCAGGTGTTCCTGTAATGAGAACCCAGCCAGGTGTTCCTGTAATGAGAACCCAGCCAGGTATTCCTGTAATGGGAACCCAGCCAGGTGTTCCAGTAATGAGAACCCAGCCAGGTGTTCCTGTAATGAGAACCCAGCCAGGTGTTCCAGTAATGAGAACCCAGCCAGGTGTTCCTGTAATGAGAACCCAGCCAGGTGTTCCAGTAATGGGAACCCAGCCAGGTGTTCCTGTAATGGGAACCCAGCCAGGTGTTCCAGTAATGGGAACCCAGCCAGGTGTTCCTGTAATGAGAACCCAGCCAGGTGTTCCAGTAATGGGAACCCAGCCAGGTGTTCCAGTAATGGGAACCCAGCCAGGTGTTCCTGTAATGAGAACCCTGTAATGAGAACCCAGCCAGGTGTTCCAGTAATGAGAACCCAGCCAGGTGTTCCTGTAATGAGAACCCAGCCAGGTGTTCCTGTAATGGGAACCCAGCCAGGTGTTCCAGTAATGGGAACCCAGCCAGGTGTTCCTGTAATGAGAACCCAGCCAGGTGTTCCAGTAATGGGAACCCAGCCAGGTGTTCCAGTAATGGGAACCCAGCCAGGTGTTCCTGTAATGAGAACCCTGTAATGAGAACCCAGCCAGGTGTTCCAGTAATGAGAACCCAGCCAGGTGTTCCTGTAATGAGAACCCAGCCAGGTGTTCCTGTAATGGGAACCCAGCCAGGTGTTCCAGTAATGGGAACCCAGCCAGGTGTTCCTGTAATGAGAACCCAGCCAGGTGTTCCAGTAATGGGAACCCAGCCAGGTGTTCCAGTAATGGGAACCCAGCCAGGTGTTCCTGTAATGAGAACCCTGTAATGAGAACCCAGCCAGGTGTTCCAGTAATGAGAACCCAGCCAGGTGTTCCTGTAATGAGAACCCAGCCAGGTGTTCCAGTAATGAGAACCCAGCCAGGTGTTCCTGTAATGGGAACCCAGCCAGGTGTTCCTGTAATGGGAACCCAGCCAGGTGTTCCAGTAATGAGAACCCAGCCAGGTGTTCCTGTAATGAGAACCCAGCCAGGTGTTCCAGTAATGAGAACCCAGCCAGGTGTTCCTGTAATGAGAACCCAGCCAGGTGTTCCAGTAATGAGAACCCAGCCAGGTGTTCCTGTAATGAGAACCCAGCCAGGTGTTCCTGTAATGGGAACCCAGCCAGGTGTTCCAGTAATGAGAACCCAGCCAGGTGTTCCTGTAATGAGAACCCAGCCAGGTGTTCCAGTAATGAGAACCCAGCCAGGTGTTCCTGTAATGAGAACCCAGCCAGGTGTTCCAGTAATGGGAACCCAGCCAGGTGTTCCTGTAATGAGAACCCAGCCAGGTGTTCCAGTAATGGGAACCCAGCCAGGTGTTCCTGTAATGGGAACCCAGCCAGGTGTTCCAGTAATGGGAACCCAGCCAGGTGTTCCTGTAATGAGAACCCAGCCAGGTGTTCCAGTAATGGGAACCCAGCCAGGTGTTCCAGTAATGGGAACCCAGCCAGGTGTTCCTGTAATGAGAACCCTGTAATGAGAACCCAGCCAGGTGTTCCAGTAATGAGAACCCAGCCAGGTGTTCCTGTAATGAGAACCCAGCCAGGTGTTCCAGTAATGAGAACCCAGCCAGGTGTTCCTGTAATGAGAACCCTGTAATGAGAACCCAGCCAGGTGTTCCAGTAATGAGAACCCAGCCAGGTGTTCCAGTAATGGGAACCCAGCCAGGTGTTCCAGTAATGAGAACCCAGCCAGGTGTTCCAGTAATGAGAACCCAGCCAGGTGTTCCTGTAATGAGAACCCAGCCAGGTGTTCCAGTAATGAGAACCCAGCCAGGTGTTCCTGTAATGAGAACCCTGTAATGAGAACCCAGCCAGGTGTTCCAGTAATGAGAACCCAGCCAGGTGTTCCAGTAATGGGAACCCAGCCAGGTGTTCCAGTAATGAGAACCCAGCCAGGTGTTCCAGTAATGAGAACCCAGCCAGGTGTTCCTGTAATGAGAACCCAGCCAGGTGTTCCTGTAATGAGAACCCAGCCAGGTGTTCCAGTAATGAGAACCCAGCCAGGTGTTCCTGTAATGAGAACCCTGTAATGAGAACCCAGCCAGGTGTTCCAGTAATGAGAACCCAGCCAGGTGTTCCAGTAATGAGAACCCAGCCAGGTGTTCCAGTAATGAGAACCCAGCCAGGTGTTCCAGTAATGAGAACCCAGCCAGGTGTTCCTGTAATGAGAACCCAGCCAGGTGTTCCTGTAATGGGAACCCAGCCAGGTGTTCCAGTAATGAGAACCCAGCCAGGTGTTCCTGTAATGAGAACCCAGCCAGGTGTTCCTGTAATGAGAACCCAGCCAGGTGTTCCAGTAATGAGAACCCAGCCAGGTGTTCCTGTAATGGGAACCCAGCCAGGTGTTCCAGTAATGAGAACCCAGCCAGGTGTTCCTGTAATGAGAACCCAGCCAGGTGTTCCTGTAATGGGAACCCAGCCAGGTGTTCCTGTAATTTATTTATTGAACCTTTATTTAACAAGGCAAGTCAGTTAAGAACAGATTCTTATTGACAATGACGGCCTACACCGGCCAAACCCGGACGACGCTGGGCCAATTGTGCGCCGCCCCTATGGGACTCCCAATCACAGCCGGTTGTGATACAGCCTGGAATCAAACCGGGGGGTCTGTAGTGACGCCTCGAGCACTGAGATGCAGAGCCTTAGATCGCTGCGCCACTCGGGAGCCCAATGAGAGCTCAGCCAGGTGTTCATGTAATGAGAGCCAGCCAGGCCTCATTTACATACTAAATACAAAGGGTCAGAGAGAGTTGATGACCTTTAGACGCAGTACACACGGTGGGGATAGGGGAGGGAGGGAAAGGGAGGGGGAGAGAGGGGGAGAGAGTAACAGTGGGAGGGAAGAAGGAGAGGAATCGCAGGTCTGTTTATGCCAGGGTCAGACTTCTTAGGAATTGTAACATTCAAGATAAACATATAAAACACTTTGACGTTGTTTGTTTAGGTGTATGCCAATGGCCTCTTCTCAAAGGAGGAAGGACCGTAATCAGTTTAATATGAGCTTGATGTTTTCATACACAGCACCAGGGGGTATTCTGTCACTTATTTCCAGTGAATGGAGAAATAGCACTGATTCACCTTGACCACGGTTTAAAGCAGAGTCATTCCACCGATGGACACAGACTTAATTTTTTTGGTCTGGAATGTGTTTCAAAGGCTATGGTAGTAACCTGGCTGGTTAGCAGAAGGCAAGCACATGCTTTTCTGTTGTCTTCCTCTAACCTCCTCCCTTACTACTGTCAGCTCCCTAGGGGCCTTGTCTGACAGCTCAATAAAACTCACTAATTAAACATCAAGGCAAGAGCAAAGAGGAAGTGCTAATCCGCCCGGCGACCAAGATGATTCTAACCAATCTAAAAGCATTTAGACTTTCATTAAAGAGCTCAGCCGAGCAGAACAGAATCATTTAGAAAGAAGGCCCTCGCTGCACCAACACATCGCCTGGACCTGTGACCCAGCCGCCTGCACCAACCTCTTTTCCTGTTAACCCCTTCACTGTTCACACTAAGACTACAGGCATTACGTTAATTTTCTTTGATGCCTTATGATACATTTATAGTGTATTATAACACCTGCTATAAACTGTCATGACAACTGATAGCCTGCACCAGTGTCTCACCTTGTTCACTGTTCCTACTCCGACTACAGGCATTAGGACATGCGGAAAGACCGTATGAGGCACGCACATGCAGGGGAACTTCAATCCGTTTTACCTCATTTCTACCAACATGTTAAATGTGACACCAGAGGGGAAAAAAAGTCTAGACCACCTTTACTCCACACACAAAGACCCGTACAAAGCTCTCCCACACACTCCATTTGGCAAATCTGACCATCATTATTTCCACCTGATTCCTGCTTATAAGCAAAAACTAAAGCATGAAGCACCAGTGACTCGGTCAATAAGGAAGTGGTCAGATGACGCAGATGCTAAGCTACAGGACTGTTTTGCTAGCACAGACTGGAACATGTTCTGGGATTCATCCGATGGCATTGAGGAGTACACCACATCAGTCACTGGCTTCATCAATAAGTACATCGATGACATCGTCCCCACAGTGACCGTACGTACAGTTGAAGTTGGAAGTTTACATACACCTTAGCCGAATACATTTAAACTCAGTTTTTCACAATTCCTGACATTTCATTCTAGTAAAAATTCCCTGTTTTAGGTCAGTTAGGATCACCACTTTATTTTAAGAATGTGAAATGTCAGAATAATAGCAGAGAGAATGATTTATTTCAGCTTTTGTTTCTTTTATCACATTCCCAGTGGGTCAGAAGTTTACATACACTCAATTAGTATTTGTTAGCATCGGCTTTAAATTGTTTAACTTGGGTCAAACGTTTCGGGTTGCCTTCCACAAGCTTCCCACAATAAGTTGAGTGAATTTTGGCCCATTCCTCCTGACAGAGCTGGTGTAACTGAGTCAGGTTTGTAGGCCTCCTTGCTCGCACACGCTTTTTCAGTTCTGCCCACAAATGTTCTATAATATTGAGGTCAGGGTTTTGTGATGGCCACTCCAATACCTTGACTTTGTTGTCCTTAAGCCATTTTGCCACAACCTTGGAAGTATGCTTGGGGTCATTGTCCATTTGCAAGAACCTTTTGCGACCAAGCTTTAACTTCCTGACTGATGTCTTGAGATGTTGCTTCAATATATCCACATAATTTTCCTTCCTCATGATGCCATCTATTTTGTGAAGTGCACCAGTCCCTCATGCAGCAAAGCACCCCAACAGCATGATCCTGCCACCCCCGTGCTTCACGGTTGGGATGGTGTTCGTTGGCTTGCAAGCCAACCCCCTTTTTCCTCTAAACATAACGATGGTCATTATGGCCAAACAGTTCTATTTTTGTTTCATCAGACCAGAGGACATTTCTCCAAAAAGTACAATCTTTGTCCCCATGTGCAGTTGCAAACCGTAGTTGTCACGATCGTCGGAAGGAGCGGACCAATACGCAGCGCGTGGAGTGAACATGATGACTTTATTTATAAAGCAACCACGTAAAAACAACCAAAGACGATAGTGAAGTCCTAACGTAACAATACACTGAACTTGGAACAATAACCCACAAAACAAAGGTGAAAACTGACAGTTTAAATATGGCTCCCAATCAGAGATAACGAGCCGACAGCTGACACTCGTTACCTCCGATTGGGAGTCATTGACTACAACATACAATACCTAGAAAACCAACCCACAGACCTGCAAACATAGAAATACACCCGACAGAACTACCAACATAGAAAAACACCCAAATCCCCAACAAAACAACATACACTCTAGCTCACATACAAAAGTCCTAGAGCCAGAGTGTCACAGTACCCCCCCCTAAAGGTGCGCACTCCGGGCGCACCAGCATACGCTCTAGGGGAGGGTCTGGGTGGGCGTCTGTCCACGGTGGTGGCTCTGGCCCCGGTCGTGATCCCCACCCTACCACAGTCACAAACTGCTTAGTAGGCAGTACCGGACTAAGGGACAGCACCTGACTAAGGGGCAGCACCTGACTAAAGGGCAGCACCGGACTGAGGGGCAGATCCTGGCTGGCTGGCTCAGGCGGATCCTGGCTGGACGGCTCTGGCGGATCCTGGCTGGCGGAAGACTCTGGCTGATCCTGTCTGGCAGAAGGCTCTGGCTGATCCTGTCTGGCAGAAGGCTCTGGCTGATCCTGTCTGGCAGAAGGCTCTGGCTGATCCTGTCTGGCAGAAGGCTCTGGCTGATCCTGTCTGGCAGAAGGCTCTGGCTGATCCTGTCTGGCAGAAGGCTCTGGCTGATCCTGTCTGGCAGAAGGCTCTGGCTGATCCTGTCTGGCGGAAGGCTCTGGCTGATCCTGTCTGGCAGAAGGCTCTGGCTGATCCTGTCTGGCGGAAGGCTCTGACGGCGTTGGGCAGACGGGCAGTTCAGACGGCGTTGGGCAGACGGACAGTTCAGACGGCGTTGGGCAGACGGACAGTTCAGGCCCCGTTGGGCAGACGGGCAGTTCAGACGGCGTCGGGCAGACGGACAGTTCAGACGGCGTTGGGCAGACGGCAGACTCTGGCCGTCTGAGGCGCATCGTAGGCCTGGTGCGTGGTGCCGGAACAGGAGGTACCGGGCTGAGGACACGCATCTCAGGGCTAGTGCGGAGAGAAGCAACAGGGCTTGCTGGACCCTGGGAACGCACATGACGCCTAGTGCGGGGAGCCGGAACAGGGCATGCTGGACCCTGGGGACTCCCATAACGCCTAGTGCGGGGAGCCGGAACAGGGCATGCTGGACCCTGGGGACTCCCATAACGCCTAGTGCGGGGAGCCGGAACAGGGCATGCTGGACCCTGGGGACTCCCATAACGCCTAGTGCGGAGAGCAGGAACAGGCCGGGCGGGGCTGGCGACGCGCGACCGTATCCCTGGTGCGAGTGGCCGGAACAGGCCGGGCCGGGCTGGCGGGCGCACCGTATCCCTGGTGCGTGGAGTAGGAACAGGCCGGGCTGGGCTGGCGACGCGCACCGTATCCCTGGTGCGAGTGGCCGGAACAGGCCGGGCCGGGTTGGCGAGCGCACCGTATCCCTGGTGCGAGGAGTAGGAACAGGCCGGGCTGGGCTGGCTACGCGCACCGTATCCCTGGTGGGAGTGGCCGGAACAGGCCGGGCCGGGTTGGCGAGCGCACCGTATCCCTGGTGCGAGGAGTAGGAACAGGCCGGGCTGGGCTGGCGACGCGCACCGTATCCCTGGTGCGAGTGGCCGGAACAGGCCGGGCCGGGTTGGCGAAGCGCACCGTATCCCTGGTGCGAGGAGTAGGAACAGGCCGGGCTGGGCTGGCGACGCGCACCGTATCCCTAGTGCGAGGGACCGGAACAGGCCGTACCGTCACGGGGAACACACACTACTGGCTGCACCACGGGACTAGGAACGGGCCGGACCGAACTGGTTACACACCCCAGTACCTCACGCCGTGCCTCAACACTTTCCTTCCCTGCTTTACCCAGTTGCCCCCTTGACCTGGTAGCCCACTGAATCCGTCCCTTCTCTGCCTCCGTCAGCCCCCTTAACCTGGCAGCCCTCTGACTCTGCCTAGTGGCAGCCTCCTGCTGCTCCGTCGCCCAAGCCATGTGCCCCCCAAAAACTTCTTGGGGTTGCCTCTCGTCCTTCCGACGATGATGGCCCTGCTGATGCCGTTGCTCCTCTCGCCGTCGCCTCTCCACCGTCTCGTTCCATGGTCGGGCGATCCATACCATCTAGGATCTCCTCCCAAGTCCAGGACCCTTTACCTTCCACCAGTTCCTTCCATGTCCAGACCCTTTGTTCCTGGACGCGCTGCTTGGTTCCTTTATGGTGGGTTATTCTGTCACGATCGTCGGAAGGAGCGGACCAATACGCAGCGCGTGGAGTGAACATGATGACTTTATTTATAAAGCAACCACGTAAAAACAACCAAAGACGATAGTGAAGTCCTAACGTAACAATACACTGAACTTGGAACAATAACCCACAAAACAAAGGTGAAAACTGACAGTTTAAATATGGCTCCCAATCAGAGATAACGAGCCGACAGCTGACACTCGTTACCTCCGATTGGGAGTCATTGACTACAACATACAATACCTAGAAAACCAACCCACAGACCTGCAAACATAGAAATACACCCGACAGAACTACCAACATAGAAAAACACCCAAATCCCCAACAAAACAACATACACTCTAGCTCACATACAAAAGTCCTAGAGCCAGAGTGTCACAGTAGTCTGTCTTTTTTATGGCGGTTTTGGAGCAGTGGCTTCTTCCTTGCTGAGCGGCCTTTCAGGTTATGTCAATATAGGACTCGTTTTACTGTGGATATAGATAATTCCTCCAGAATCTTCACAAGGTCCTTTGCTGTTGTTCTTGGATTAATTTGCACTTTTTGCACCAAAGTACGTTCATTTCTAGGAGACAGAACGCGTCTCCTTCCTGAGCGGTATGACGGCTGCGTGGTCCCATGGTGTTTATACTTGCGTACTGTTGTTTGTACAGATGAACGTGGTACCTTCAGGTGTTTGGAAATTGCTCCCAAGGATGAACCAGACTTGTGGAGGTCTACAATTTTTTTTCTGAGGTCTTGGCTGATTTCTTTTGATTTTCCCATGATGTCAAGCAAAGAGGCACTGAGTTTGAAGGTAGGCCTTGAAATACATCCACAGGTACACCTCCAATTGACTCAAATTATGTCAATTAGCCTATCAGAAGCTTCTAAAGCCATGACATCATTTTCTAGAATTTTCCAAGCTGTTTAAAGGCACAGTCAACATAGTGTATGTAAACTTCTGACCCACTGGAATTGTGATACAGTGAATTATAAGTGAAATAATCTGTCTGTAAACAATCGTTGGAAAAATTACCTGTGTCATGCACAAGTAGATGTCCTAACCGTCTTGCCAAAACTATAGTTTTTTAACAAGAAATGTGTAGAGTGGTTGAAAAACGAGTTTTAATGACTCCAACCTAAGTGTATGTAAACTTCCGACTTCAACTCTACATACCCCAACCAGGAGCCATGGATTACAGGCAACATCCGCACTGAGCTAAAGGGTAGAGCTGCAGCTTTTAAGGAGCGGGACTCTAACCCGGACGCTTATAAGAAATCCTGCTATGCCCTCCGACAAACCATCAAACAGGCAAAGAGTCAATACAGGACTAAGATTGAATCATACTACACCGGCTCCGATGCTCGTTGGATATGGCAGGGCTTGCAAACTATTAGACTACATTTACATTTGAGTCATTTAGCAGACGCTCTTATCAAAAGCGACTTACAGTTAGTGAGTGCATACATTTTCATACAAAGGGAAGCACAGTCGCAAGCTACCCAGTGACACAAACCTACCAGACGAGCTAAATCACTTCGATGCTCGCTTCGAGGCAAGCAAAACTGAAGCATGCATGAGAGCATCAGCTGTTCCGGACGACTGTGTGATAACGCTCTCCGTAGCCGATGTGAGTAAGACCTTTAAACAGGTCAACATTCACAAGGCCGCAGGGCCAGACGGATTACCAGGACGTGTACTCCGAGCATGCGCTGACCAACTGGCAAGTGTCTTCACTGGCATTTTCAACATGTCCCTGACTGAGTCTGTAATACCAACATGTTTCAAGCAGACCACCATAGTCCCTGTGCCCAAGAACACTAAGGTAACCTGCCTAAATGACTACAGACCCGTAGCACTCATGTCTGTAGCTATGAAGTGCTTTGAAAGGCTGGTCATGGCTCATATCAACACCATTATCCCAGAAACCTTAGACCCACTCGAATTTGCATACCGCCCCAACAGATCCACAGATGATGCAATCTCCATTGCACTCCACACTGCACTTTCCCACCTGGACAAAAGGAACACCTACGTGAGAATGTTATTCATTAACTACAGCTCAGCGTTCAACACCATAGTGCCCTCAAAGCTCATTACTAAGCTAAGGACCCTGGGACTAAACACCTCCCTCTGCAACTGGATCCTGGACTTCCTGATGGGCCGCCCCCAGTTGGTAAGGTTAGGTAACAACACATCTGCCACGCTGATCCTCAACACGGGGGCCCCTCAGGGGTGCGTGCTCAGTCCCCTCCTGTACTCCCTGTTCACCCATGACTGCATTTGCCGACGACACAACAGGCCTGATCACCGGCATTGATGAGATAGCCTATAGGGAGGAGGTCAGAGACCTGGCCGTGTGGTGCCAGGATAACAACCTCTTCCTCAACGTGATCAAGACAAAGGAGATGATTGTGGACTACAGGAAAACAAGGACCGAGCATGCCCCCATTCTCATCGACGGGGCTGTATTGGAGCAGGTTGAGAGCTTCAAGTTCCTTGGTGTCCACATCACCAACAAACTAACATGGTCCAAACACACCAAGACAGCCGTGAAGAGGGCACGAAAAAACCTATTCCCCCTCAGGAGACTGAAAAGATTTGGCATGGGTTCTCAGATCCTCAAAAAGTTCTACAGCTGCACCATCGAGAGCATCCTGACTGGTTGCATCACTGCCTGGTATGGCAACTGCTCGGCCTCCGAACGCAAGGCACTACAGAGGGTAGAGCGTATGGCCCAGTACATCACTGGGGCCAAGCTTCCTGCCATCCAGGACCTCTATACCAGGCGGTAGCAGAGGAAGGCCCTAACAATGATTCCAGCCACCCTAGTCATAGACTGTTCTCTCTGCTACCGCACGGCAAGTGGTACAGGAGCGCCAAGTCTAGGTCCAAGAGGCTTCTTAACAGCTTCTACCCCCAAGCCATAAGACTCCTGAACAGCTAATCAAATGGCTACCCGGACTATTTGCATTGTCCCCCCCACCCCCCACCCCCACTTTTACGCTGCTGCTACTCTCTGTTTATTATACAGTGGGGAAAAAAAGTATTTAGTCAGCCACCAATTGTGCAAGTTCTCCCACTTAAAAAGATGAGAGAGGCCTGTAATTTTCATCATAGGTACAAGTCAACTATGACAGACAAAATGAGAAAAAAAAAATCCAGAAAATCACATTGTAGGATTTTTAATGAATTTATTTGCAAATTATGGTGGAAAATAAGTATTTGGTCTATAACAAAAGTTTCTCAATACTTTGTTATATACCCTTTGTTGGCAATGACACAGGTCAAACGTTTTCTGTAAGTCTTCACAAGGTTTTCACACACTGTTGCTGGTATTTTGGCCCATTCCTCCATGCAGATCTCCTCTAGAGCAGTGATGTTTTGGGGCTGTCGCTGGGCAACACAGACTTTCAACTCCCTCCAAAGATTTTCTATGGGGTTGAGATCTGGAGACTGGCTATGCCACTCCAGGACCTTGAAATGCTTCTTACGAAGCCACTCCTTCATTGCCCGGGCGGTGTGTTTGGGATCATTGTCATGCTGAAAGACCCAGCCATGTTTCATCTTCAATGCCCTTGCTGATGGAAGGAGGTTTTCACTTAAAATCTCATGATACATGGCCCCATTCATTCTTTCCTTTACACGGATCAGTCGTCCTGGTCCATTTGCAGAAAAACAGCCCCAAATCATGATGTTTCCACCCCCATGCTTCACAGTAGGTATGGTGTTCTTTGGATGCAACTCAGCATTCTTTGTCCTCCAAACACGACGAGTTGAGTTTTTACCAAAAAGTTATATTTTGGTTTCATCTGACCATCTGACATTCTCCCAATCCTCTTCTGGATCATCCAAATGCACTGTAGCAAACTTCAGACAGGCCTGGACATGTACTGGCTTAAGCAGGGGGACACATCTGGCACTGCAGGATTTGAGTCCCTGGCGGCGTAGTGTGTTACTGATGGTAGGCTTTGTTACTTTGGTCCCAGCTCTCTGCAGGTCATTCACTAGGTCCCCCCGTGTGGTTCTGGGATTTTTGCTCACCGTTCTTGTGATCATTTTGACCCCACGGGGTGAGATCTTGCGTGGAGCCCCAGATCGAGGGAGATTATCAGTGGTCTTGTATGTCTTCCATTTCCTAATAATTGCTCCCACAGTTGATTTCTTCAAACCAAGCTGCTTACCTATTGCAGATTCAGCCTTCCCAGCCTGGTGCAGGTCTACAATTTTGTTTCTGGTGACCTTTGACAGCTCTTTGGTCTTGGCCATAGTGGAGTTTGGAGTGTGACTGTTTGAGGTTGTGGACAGGTGTCTTTTATACTGATAACAAGTTCAAACAGGTGCCATTAATACAGGTAACGAGTGGAGGACAGAGGAGCCTCAAAGAAGAAGTTACAGGTCTGTGAGAGCCAGAAATCTTGCTTGTTTGTAGGTGACTAAATACTTATTTTCCACCATAATTTGCAAATAAATTCATAAAAAATCCTACAATGTGATTTTCTGGATTTTTTTTCCTCAATTTGTCTGTCATAGTTGACGTGTACCTATGATGAAAAGTACAGGCCTCTCTCATCTTTTTAAGTGGGAGAACTTGCACAATTGGTGGCTGACTAAATACTTTTTTTCCCCACTGTATATGCATAGTCACTTTAACTATATCTACATGTACATATTACCTCAATTACCTCGACTAACCGGTGCCCCCGCACATTGACTCTGTACCGGTACCCCCTGTATATAGCCTCACTACTGTTATTTCCCATTGACTCTGTACCGGTACCCCCCTGTATATAGCCTCACTACTGTTATTTCCCATTGACTCTGTACCGGTACCCCCCTGTATATAGCCTCACTACTGTTATTTCCCATTGACTCTGTACCGGTACCCCCTGTATATAGCCTCACTACTGTTATTTCCCATTGACTCTGTACCGGTACCCCCTGTATATAGCCTCACTACTGTTATTTCCCATTGACTCTGTACCGTACCCCCCTGTATATAGCCTCACTACTGTTATTTCCCATTGACTCTGTACCGGTACCCCCTGTATATAGCCTCACTACTGTTATTTCCCATTGACTCTGTACCGGTACCCCCTGTATATAGCCTCACTACTGTTATTTCCCATTGACTCTGTACCGGTACCCCCCTGTATATAGCCTCACTACTGTTATTTCCCATTGACTCTGTACCGGGTACCCCCTGTATATAGCCTCACTACTGTTATTTCCCATTGACTCTGTACCGGTACCCCCCTGTATATAGCCTCACTACTGTTATTTCCCATTGACTCTGTACCGGTACCCCCCTGTATATAGCCTCACTACTGTTATTTCCCATTGACTCTGTACCGGTACCCCCCCTGTATATAGCCTCCCTACTGTTATTTCCCATTGACTCTGTACCGGTACCCCCCTGTATATAGCCTCTCTACTGTTATTTCCCATTGACTCTGTACCGGTACCCCCTGTATATAGCCTCACTACTGTTATTTCCCATTGACTCTGTACCGGTACCCCCTGTATATAGCCTCTCTACTGTTATTTCCCATTGACTCTGTACCGGTACCCCCTGTATATAGCCTCTCTACTGTTATTTCCCATTGACTCTGTACTGGTACCCCCTGTATATAGCCTCCCTACTGTTATTTCCCATTGACTCTGTACCGGTACCCCCCTGTATATAGCCTCCCTACTGTTATTTCCCATTGACTCTGTACCGGTACCCCCTGTATATAGCCTCCCTACTGTTATTTCCCATTGACTCTGTACCGGTACCCCCCTGTATATAGCCTCCCTACTGTTATTTCCCATTGACTCTGTACCGGTACCCCTCTGTATATAGCCTCACTACTGTTATTTCCCATTGACTCTGTACCGGTACCCCCCTGTATATAGCCTCACTACTGTTATTTCCCATTGACTCTGTACCGGTACCCCCTGTATATAGCCTCTCTACTGTTATTTCCCATTGACTCTGTACCGGTACCCCCTGTATATAGCCTCACTACTGTTATTTCCCATTGACTCTGTACCGGTACCCCCCTGTATATAGCCTCACTACTGTTATTTCCCATTGACTCTGTACCGGTACCCCCCTGTATATAGCCTCTCTACTGTTATTTCCCATTGACTCTGTACCGGTACCCCCCTGTATATAGCCTCACTACTGTTATTTCCCATTGACTCTGTACCGGTACCCCCTGTATATAGCCTCACTACTGTTATTTCCCATTGACTCTGTACCGGTACCCCCCTGTATATAGCCTCTCTACTGTTATTTCCCATTGACTCTGTACCGGTACCCCCTGTATATAGCCTCTCTACTGTTATTTCCCATTGACTCTGTACCGGTACCCCCTGTATATAGCCTCACTACTGTTATTTCCCATTGACTCTGTACCGGTACCCCCCTGTATATAGCCTCTCTACTGTTATTTCCCATTGACTCTGTACCGGTACCCCCTGTATATAGCCTCTCTACTGTTATTTCCCATTGACTCTGTACCGGTACCCCCTGTATATAGCCTCCCTACTGTTATTTCCCATTGACTCTGTACCGGTACCCCCTGTATATAGCCTCCCTACTGTTATTTCCCATTGACTCTGTACCGGTACCCCCTGTATATAGCCTCCCTACTGTTATTTCCCATTGACTCTGTACCGGTACCCCCTGTATATAGCCTCCCTACTGTTATTTCCCATTGACTCTGTACCGGTACCCCCTGTATATAGCCTCACTACTGTTATTTCCCATTGACTCTGTACCGGTACCCCCCTGTATATAGCCTCTCTACTGTTATTTCCCATTGACTCTGTACCGGTACCCCCTGTATATAGCCTCACTACTGTTATTTCCCATTGACTCTGTACCGGTACCCCCTGTATATAGCCTCACTACTGTTATTTCCCATTGACTCTGTACCGGTACCCCCCTGTATATAGCCTCACTACTGTTATTTCCCATTGACTCTGTACCGGTACCCCCTGTATATAGCCTCACTACTGTTATTTCCCATTGACTCTGTACCGGTACCCCCCTGTATATAGCCTCACTACTGTTATTTCCCATTGACTCTGTACCGGTACCCCCCTGTATATAGCCTCTCTACTGTTATTTCCCATTGACTCTGTACCGGTACCCCCCTGTATATAGCCTCTCTACTGTTATTTCCCATTGACTCTGTACCGGTACCCCCTGTATATAGCCTCACTACTGTTATTTCCCATTGACTCTGTACCGGTACCCCCCTGTATATAGCCTCTCTACTGTTATTTCCCATTGACTCTGTACCGGTACCCCCTGTATATAGCCTCTCTACTGTTTTTTCCCATTGACTCTGTACCGGTACCCCCTGTATATAGCCTCCCTACTGTTATTTCCCATTGACTCTGTACCGGTACCCCCTGTATATAGCCTCCCTACTGTTATTTCCCATTGACTCTGTACCGGTACCCCCTGTATATAGCCTCCCTACTGTTATTTCCCATTGACTCTGTACCGGTACCCCCTGTATATAGCCTCCCTACTGTTATTTCCCATTGACTCTGTACCGGTACCCCCTGTATATAGCCTCCCTACTGTTATTTCCCATTGACTCTGTACCGGTACCCCCTGTATATAGCCTCACTACTGTTATTTCCCATTGACTCTGTACCGGTACCCCCTGTATATAGCCTCTCTACTGTTATTTCCCATTGACTCTGTACCGGTACCCCCTGTATATAGCCTCTCTACTGTTATTTCCCATTGACTCTGTACCGTACCCCCTGTATATAGCCTCCCTACTGTTATTTCCCATTGACTCTGTACCGGTACCCCCCTGTATATAGCCTCCCCTACTGTTATTTCCCATTGACTCTGTACCGGTACCCCCTGTATATAGCCTCCCTACTGTTATTTCCCATTGACTCTGTACCGGTACCCCCTGTATATAGCCTCCCTACTGTTATTTCCCATTGACTCTGTACCGGTACCCCCTGTATATAGCCTCACTACTGTTATTTCCCATTGACTCTGTACCGTACCCCCCTGTATATAGCCTCTCTACTGTTATTTCCCATTGACTCTGTACCGGTACCCCCTGTATATAGCCTCACTACTGTTATTTCCCATTGACTCTGTACCGGTACCCCCCTGTATATAGCCTCACTACTGTTATTTCCCATTGACTCTGTACCGGTACCCCCCTGTATATAGCCTCACTACTGTTATTTCCCATTGACTCTGTACCGGTACCCCCCTGTATATAGCCTCACTACTGTTATTTCCCATTGACTCTGTACCGGTACCCCCCTGTATATAGCCTCACTACTGTTATTTCCCATTGACTCTGTACCGGTACCCCCTGTATATAGCCTCTCTACTGTTATTTCCCATTGACTCTGTACCGGTACCCCCCTGTATATAGCCTCTCTACTGTTATTTCCCATTGACTCTGTACCGGTACCCCCTGTATATAGCCTCACTACTGTTATTTCCCATTGACTCTGTACCGGTACCCCCCTGTATATAGCCTCTCTACTGTTATTTCCCATTGACTCTGTACCGTACCCCCTGTATATAGCCTCTCTACTGTTTTTTCCCATTGACTCTGTACCGGTACCCCCTGTATATAGCCTCCCTACTGTTATTTCCCATTGACTCTGTACCGGTACCCCCCTGTATATAGCCTCCCTACTGTTATTTCCCATTGACTCTGTACCGGTACCCCCTGTATATAGCCTCCCTACTGTTATTTCCCATTGACTCTGTACCGGTACCCCCTGTATATAGCCTCCCTACTGTTATTTCCCATTGACTCTGTACCGGGTACCCCCTGTATATAGCCTCCCTACTGTTATTTCCCATTGACTCTGTACCGGTACCCCCTGTATATAGCCTCACTACTGTTATTTCCCATTGACTCTGTACCGGTACCCCCTGTATATAGCCTCCCTACTGTTATTTCCCATTGACTCTGTACCGGTACCCCCCCTGTATATAGCCTCCCCTACTGTTATTTCCCATTGACTCTGTACCGGTACCCCCCTGTATATAGCCTCCCTACTGTTATTTCCCATTGACTCTGTAC
Organism: Coregonus clupeaformis; assembly: GCF_020615455.1. Classification (NCBI taxonomy): domain Eukaryota; kingdom Metazoa; phylum Chordata; class Actinopteri; order Salmoniformes; family Salmonidae; genus Coregonus; species Coregonus clupeaformis. The sequence goes on along the minus strand of NW_025533485.1, from coordinate 1,017,466 downwards.
CGGTACCCCCTGTATATAGCCTCCCTACTGTTATTTCCCATTGACTCTGTACCGGTACCCCCTGTATATAGCCTCTCTACTGTTATTTCCCATTGACTCTGTACCGTACCCCCTGTATATAGCCTCTCTACTGTTTTTTCCCATTGACTCTGTACCGGTACCCCTGTATATAGCCTCCTACTGTTATTTCCCATTGACTCTGTACCGGGTACCCCCCTGTATATAGCCTCCCTACTGTTATTTCCCATTGACTCTGTACCGGTACCCCCTGTATATAGCCTCCCTACTGTTATTTCCCATTGACTCTGTACCGGTACCCCCTGTATATAGCCTCCCTACTGTTATTTCCCATTGACTCTGTACCGGTACCCCCTGTATATAGCCTCCCTACTGTTATTTCCCATTGACTCTGTACCGGTACCCCCTGTATATAGCCTCACTACTGTTATTTCCCATTGACTCTGTACCGGTACCCCCTGTATATAGCCTCCCTACTGTTATTTCCCATTGACTCTGTACCGGTACCCCCCTGTATATAGCCTCCCTACTGTTATTTCCCATTGACTCTGTACCGGTACCCCCCTGTATATAGCCTCCTACTGTTATTTCCCATTGACTCTGTACCGGTACCCCCCTGTATATAGCCTCCCTACTGTTATTTCCCATTGACTCTGTACCGGTACCCCCTGTATATAGCCTCCCTACTGTTATTTCCCATTGACTCTGTACCGGTACCCCCTGTATATAGCCTCCCCTACTGTTATTTCCCATTGACTCTGTACCGGTACCCCCTGTATATAGCCTCCCTACTGTTATTTCCCATTGACTCTGTACCGGTACCCCCTGTATATAGCCTCACTACTGTTATTTCCCATTGACTCTGTACCGGTACCCCCCTGTATATAGCCTCTCTACTGTTATTTCCCATTGACTCTGTACCGGTACCCCCTGTATATAGCCTCACTACTGTTATTTCCCATTGACTCTGTACCGGTACCCCCCTGTATATAGCCTCACTACTGTTATTTCCCATTGACTCTGTACCGGTACCCCCCTGTATATAGCCTCACTACTGTTATTTCCCATTGACTCTGTACCGGTACCCCCCTGTATATAGCCTCACTACTGTTATTTCCCATTGACTCTGTACCGGTACCCCCCTGTATATAGCCTCACTACTGTTATTTCCCATTGACTCTGTACCGGTACCCCCTGTATATAGCCTCTCTACTGTTATTTCCCATTGACTCTGTACCGGTACCCCCCTGTATATAGCCTCTCTACTGTTATTTCCCATTGACTCTGTACCGGTACCCCCTGTATATAGCCTCACTACTGTTATTTCCCATTGACTCTGTACCGGTACCCCCCTGTATATAGCCTCTCTACTGTTATTTCCCATTGACTCTGTACCGTACCCCCTGTATATAGCCTCTCTACTGTTTTTTCCCATTGACTCTGTACCGGTACCCCCTGTATATAGCCTCCCTACTGTTATTTCCCATTGACTCTGTACCGGTACCCCCCTGTATATAGCCTCCCTACTGTTATTTCCCATTGACTCTGTACCGGTACCCCCTGTATATAGCCTCCCTACTGTTATTTCCCATTGACTCTGTACCGGTACCCCCTGTATATAGCCTCCCTACTGTTATTTCCCATTGACTCTGTACCGTACCCCTGTATATAGCCTCCCCTACTGTTATTTCCCATTGACTCTGTACCGGTACCCCCTGTATATAGCCTCCCTACTGTTATTTCCCATTGACTCTGTACCGGTACCCCTGTATATAGCCTCACTACTGTTATTTCCCATTGACTCTGTACCGGTACCCCCTGTATATAGCCTCCCTACTGTTATTTCCCATTGACTCTGTACCGGTACCCCCCTGTATATAGCCTCCCTACTGTTATTTCCCATTGACTCTGTACCGGTACCCCCTGTATATAGCCTCCCTACTGTTATTTCCCATTGACTCTGTACCGGTACCCCCCTGTATATAGCCTCTCTACTGTTATTTCCCATTGACTCTGTACCGGTACCCCCTGTATATAGCCTCTCTACTGTTTTTTCCCATTGACTCTGTACCGGTACCCCCTGTATATAGCCTCCCCTACTGTTATTTCCCATTGACTCTGTACCGGTACCCCCCTGTATATAGCCTCCCTACTGTTATTTCCCATTGACTCTGTACCGGTACCCCCTGTATATAGCCTCCCTACTGTTATTTCCCATTGACTCTGTACCGGTACCCCTGTATATAGCCTCCCTACTGTTATTTCCCATTGACTCTGTACCGGTACCCCCTGTATATAGCCTCCCTACTGTTATTTCCCATTGACTCTGTACCGGTACCCCCTGTATATAGCCTCACTACTGTTATTTCCCATTGACTCTGTACCGGTACCCCCCTGTATATAGCCTCCCTACTGTTATTTCCCATTGACTCTGTACCGGTACCCCCCCTGTATATAGCCTCCCTACTGTTATTTCCCATTGACTCTGTACCGGTACCCCCCTGTATATAGCCTCCCTACTGTTATTTCCCATTGACTCTGTACCGGTACCCCCCTGTATATAGCCTCCCTACTGTTATTTCCCATTGACTCTGTACCGTGCACCCCCTGTATATAGCCTCCCTACTGTTATTTCCCATTGACTCTGTACCGGTACCCCCTGTATATAGCCTCACTACTGTTATTTCCCATTGACTCTGTACCGGTACCCCCTGTATATAGCCTCCCTACTGTTATTTCCCATTGACTCTGTACCGGTACCCCCTGTATATAGCCTCCCTACTGTTATTTCCCATTGACTCTGTACCGGTACCCCCCTGTATATAGCCTCCCTACTGTTATTTCCCATTGACTCTGTACCGGTACCCCCTGTATATAGCCTCCCTACTGTTATTTCCCATTGACTCTGTACCGGTACCCCCTGTATATAGCCTCCCTACTGTTATTTCCCATTGACTCTGTACCGGTACTCCCTGTATATAGCCTCCCTACTGTTATTTCCCATTGACTCTGTACCGGTACCCCCTGTATATAGCCTCCCTACTGTTATTTCCCATTGACTCTGTACCGGTACCCCCTGTATATAGCCTCCCTACTGTTATTACACATTGACTCTGTACCGGTACCCCCCTGTATATAGCCTCCCTACTGTTATTTCCCATTGACTCTGTACCGGTACCCCCTGTATATAGCCTCACTACTGTTATTTTATTTTACTGTTATTTTACTACTTTGATTTTTTACTTATCTATTTTTTACTTAACACTTAATTTTCTTAAAAACTGCATTGTTGGTTAAGGGCTTGTAAGTAAGCATTTCACTGTAATATCTACACCTGTTGTATTCGGCGCATATGACAAATAAAATGTGATTTGATTTGATGTAAAGCCTTATAAATGCATATAGAATGCCTTACCCTTCGTGTACACTAGCACGCGGTGCCGCGCGATGAAACACAAATTCCCATTTTTTTTAATTATAAGGTTAATTCATGAAAATCGCTATTTAGCAAGCTAGCTGACTAGCTAACATTAGCTAGCTAGTTGGCTAGCTTTATGGGCATTGTGACATGAGTATGAAATTGTAATTCTTGTTGTTTAATGTTTTAGGGACTCCTGAAACAACCAGCAAACCAGGCTGTTGTCTTGTGAAACAGTGGATGTAAAGAGTCTAGCTAGCTAAAGCATTTACTGCAAATTGAATGTACAATTGTGTAAGCTTGCATTGCTGATATTTGCCATGCAAGGCAGCTGAAGTAACGTAGCTAGCTAACTATTTTCTTGCTTATTGTGCAGTGGAGGATAAAATTACCTGTATGCCTATGGATGTATAGCTAGCTATTTCCATTTTTTACATGTAGCTGATCTGTGTATGGACCCTAACATGTTTGGTATAAACACTTGTTCAGAACCTAGCTATCATAGCCGGTTGTGTCAACTTCAAAACAGTCTGAATGACATTAATGAAGCTTATGTATTGAGTAGAATATAATATAACTTTGTGCCAAGAATGCAAGTCTTACATACATGTAGTTATAACCATGCATGAGATCCCCACATTGTAGCCTGTACATTGAATATATTCACTGATCATGTACTCTACCTTGGCAAATAAAGCTGCAGTTCAGGTACGATTGTCTGTGAGACATTCTTTTTCAGTCATATCCAATTCCAGGAGTATCGAACTCCAGTCTTTTAATGATGCTGTGTCTGCATGTATGTATTACAATTATACACTTCAACAGTGTTTACCAATCCTGGTCCATCAATGGTTACATATAGTAACTATGCAATAGACTACAAACATATGATTTAACTAGTTAAAGGATGATTTGTAATTCAGAGAGAGGCATAAAGCAGTCACAGGTGTTATTCGAGAGAGCTAAGACAACAGCTGGTAATGGTGACGAAAGTTTGAACTGAGGCTGAACAGATAAACAGGATGGGGTACCGTATAAAGGAACAGTCCAGCAGGCATCAGCTGTGTAGCTGAGTGAGCATAAGGTCCAGTGAACAGCAATAAGTAAGTCCGGGAGCAGTTCAGTGGCTGCTACGCTACAGGCGAGCTGGAGGTACAGCTGTTGATTACGTGTGCTAGCTGGCCGGGGCTAGCAGATGGATCTTCGTGGTCTTCGCAACGGGAAGCCTGTTGAAACCACATCAGACATTTACGTCGGCAGACCAGTCGTGATGGATCGGCGGGGCTCCCTGTCAACACTAGGAGGTCCCGCGAGTTGACAGAGAGGTAGATAGCCGGGAGATGGGCCTGGCTCGAGGCTAGCTCAAGACTAACTGGGGTTAGCTTCAGGACAGTGGTGATTAGCCAACAACGACAACAGCCATTCGGTTGCAGCTAGCTAGTTGCGATGATCCGGTGTTAAGGTTCAGTGATTCCGGCAGAAAATCCGATATGCTCTGGGTCGATAGCACGCTGTGCAGACTGGCTGATAATTGTCCAGGCTAGAGCTGGCTGGTAGGTAGTGCAGGCCACGGACAGTGGTGAAGACCGCTAACGGTGGCTAATAGCAAGTAGCTAGTTAGCTGGCTAGCTGGCTAGTTTCAGCCGTAGGTTCTTGATAAAAATAAAGAAATAATAGAATCCGTTCCACATTGGGTGAGGCGGTTTGCAGGAAAGTATATTTAGTTAAAGGATGGAAAGTGAGATTGAGAAATATATACGAAAAAGACAAAAAAACTAAAAACAGGCTATTTACATGAGGACACTACAGAAAACACGACCGCACTGCTATGCCATCTTGGACTCTGCACCGGTACCCCCCCTGTATATAGCCTCCTTACTGTACCGGTACCCCCCTGTATATAGCCTCCTTACTGTACCGGTACCCCCCTGTATATAGCCTCCTTACTGTACCGGTACCCCCCTGTATATAGCCTCCTTACTGTACCGGTACCCCCTGTATATAGCCTCCTTACTGTACCGGTACCCCCCTGTATATAGCCTCCTTACTGTACCGGTACCCCCTGTATATAGCCTCCTTACTGTACCGGTACCCCCCTGTATATAGCCTCCTTACTGTACCGGTACCCCCCTGTATATAGCCTCCTTACTGTACCGGTACCCCCCCTGTATATAGCCTCCCTACTGTACCGGTACCCCCCTGTATATAGCCTCCCTACTGTTATTTTATTTTACTGCTGCTCTTTAGTTATTTGCTTTTATTTTTTTGCTTAACACTTTTTTTTTTTTTTTTTACTTTGCATTGTTGGTTAAGGGCTTGTAAGTAAGCATTTCACTGTAATGTCTACACCTGTTGTATTCGGCGCATGTGGCAAATAAAATGTGATTTGATTTGAAACATGATTTAACTAGTTAAAGGCTGATTTGTAATTCATATATACAGAAACAGAATTTCAAAACAGTACACTACACTTCCTATGCATGTAAATACTCTAAAACCGGTTCATCTCACTTCTAATTTCCTTCATCTGCATTGATCTGAGGACACAGGATAGGTGTAGTATTTAATCAAATTAGCGACTTAATTTAAACCAGTAGCGAATGTGAAACGCTTTATTGAAATAAGTTAATTACCCAAATGTTATAAATACATAATACATGCATTACAAATATTATAATTGTGATATTATATTCTAAATAAACTTTTTTTTTTATTCTAACACTCAGTCATCATAATCATCACGTGAAATGCAAAACTGACCTTGTATCATTAACTCTGTGACTACATATCTCTGTATTTCAATGTAAAGCATCTCTTTAATAATACTTCCTGTTGACCCGACCAAGTGACCTCTCACCTCTGATCATGCTGTGACCTCTGTGTAGCCAGTCCAGATGCGGGAGGGGTTCGCCAACACAGCTGATATAACCTAGAGGATTTAAGGAGAAGGGGGGGGGATGAAGTGAAGGAGAGAGATTGTTATTGAGAAAATAAGGTAGTTAATGAGACAGGAATCTGTGTGTGTGGTCTCACCTGGTGTCCACACTAATTTGTATTTGTATTTATGTTTTCGTATTTATTAAGGATCCCCAAGGCAGCAGCTACTCTTCCTGGGGTCCTGCAACATTAAGGCAGTTATATACAATTTATAGGGTGTCTAATTGTTCTAAATGTTTTCAATATGGGATACTCTTAAAAAACTGCCTGTTTTGTTTTTGTACAGACATCACCCTTACCTGAACAGCACCCTCACCTGAGAAGTAGAAATCAAAGGGAGAGAAACTGGGAATTGAATAACTGCAGTTGACATAGCTAAATAAATAGAATAATACTCTTATTGCAATGTGGATGGCTCTTAAAAGAGCCTTTGGTTGTGCATAGTGTAGTCTATGGTGTTGCCAGGGAACAGCACCCTCTTCAAAGAAGTAGGAGGTGAAGATCTCCCGCACCCGGATTGCCTCCCGTGCTGCATTGTTGGCCCCCATCCTTGAAACATCCTGCAGAGCAGCAGACCTCTCCTCTGGCTCTGGGCTCCCGAGTGGCGCAGCGGTCGAAGGCACTGCCTCTCAGTGCTTGAGGCGTCACTACAGACCCCCCCGGTTCGATTCCAGGCTGTATCACAACCGGCTGTGATTGGGAGTCCCATAGGGCGGCGCACAATTGGCCCAGCATCGTCCGGGTTTGGCCAGGGTGTAGGCCGTCATTGTAAATAAGAATTTGTTCTTAACTGACTTGCCTGGTAAAATAAATAAAATAAAACATGACGGCGAGCTGCAGATCCCCTCTTGGTCCTCGTGTCCATCCTCATGAAGTTATGCAGGACACAGGTAGCCTTCACACGCCTGAATTCCCCCAGGAGGCCCTGGTCACCCAACCATGCAGGGCCCTACACGGTAACTGTAGGCAATCGTTTTGAAGGAATGTCCAGTTGCAGGGTATCTGTAGGAATACGGAAGATAACGTCATTATTAGACTTTTTACATCACCAGGTCATTGTGGATTACTAAAGTATAATATCTCTTATAACAAATCATGATAACATTGGATAGATAGATGCATGTGCAGCACGTGACAATAGCATGATCATATCAAGGATAGCGTCACAAATGAATACATAAATACCACTTGAAGCTTGATGATCAGTTGATCATTTGAACCAGCTGTGTAGTGCTGAGGCGAAAAACAACGACGCACACCCCTTTGAGTCCCCCGGGGACCAGGACAGAGAACCACCGCTCTTCACTGGGACCTCTTCATCTGCAGACAGGCGCTTTCACAGCTCTCTGTATCTGAGGACAGAAAACATCACAAAGAAACAGGCTTCATTATACTCAAATTAGACAGCACTGAATATTATGTTACTGTTATCTCTGTCCTCACTTCTAGCAACTGGAACTACACAACAGAACCTGCCCTCTCCAGAACAGCCTACTCTCTCACTTTGACAGATGGGGCTGCTATCCTTTCACCCTACTCCATGGCTGTTAGCTAGCTACCTACAAATGCAAGATAGCTAGCTAATATGAAGTTGGTGATATTTAATACACTTAGCTAGCTAGCTATAGAGTATGTAAAGTTGGCTAGATAGCTAGCTAGCTACGTTAGCAGCTCATTTGAGTTAGCCTGCACTGTAGCTGGTTAGCTAATAATACATCGTTTTTTTAAAAAACATTTTCGAAATGTATTTACTTACTTGAATAGGTTTTCCCAGCCATTTGGACGATTGGAAACAGGGCAGCAAAGTTTGTTTGTCACCAGAGAAGTTTAGAGCATATTACTATTTACCTGTGAATAAATTCATGAATGGAGAATGGGATTAAACTTTTACCCATTGAATAACCAGACCTTCATATAAACCTGCTATGCTGAATTCTTGATGCACAATCGAACCTGCTGCTATATGCTGCCGCCACACCCACAAGCCAGTCACTCCGGGCGGCCGGAGCGGCAATTTACTGCGTGGTAATTGTTCCAGGGCATTATGATGCACATAGGACATTATCAAATCACATTTTATTTGTCACATGCTTTATAAACAACAGGTGTAGACTAACAGTAAAATGCTGACTTACAATACAGAGAGAAAAAAAGAGAAATACAGTGAGGGAAAAAAGTATTTGATCCCCTGCTGATTTTGTACGTTTGCCCACTGACAAAGAAATGATCAGTCTATAATTTTAATTGTAGATTTATTTGAACAGTGAGAGACAGAATAACAACAACAAAATCCAGAAAAACGCATGACAAAATTTTTATAAATTGATTTGCATTTTAAATGAGTGAAATAAGTAGTTGACCCCCTCTCAATCAGAAAGATTTCTGGCTCCCAGGTGTCTTTTATACAGGTAACAAGCTGAGATTAGGAGCACACTCTTAAAGGGAGTTACCTGTATAAAAGACACCTGTCCACAGAAGCAATCAATCAATCAGATTCCAAACTCTCCACCATGGCCAAGACCAAAGAGCTCTCCAAGGATGTCAGGGACAAGATTGTAGACCTACACAAGGCAGGAATGGGCTACAAGACCATCGCCAAGCAGCTTGGTGAGAAGGTGACAACAGTTGGTGCGATTATTCGCAAATGGAAGAAACACAAAATAACTGTCAACCTCCCTCGGCCTGGGGCTCCATGCAAGATCTCACCTCGTGGAGTTGCAATGATCATGAGAACGGTGAGGAATCAGCCCAGAACTACACGGGAGGATCTTGTCAATGATCTCAAGGCAGCTGGGACCATAGTCACCAAGAAAACAATTGGTAACACACTACGCCGTGAAGGACTGAAATCCTGCAGCGCCCGCAAGGTCCCCCTGCTCAAGAAAGCACATATACAGGGCCGTCTGAAGTTTGCCAATGAACATCTGAATGATTCAGAGGAGAACTGGGTGAAAGTGTTGTGGTTAGATGAGACCAAAATCGAGCTCTTTGGCATCAACTCGCCATGTTTGGAGGAGGAGGAATGCTGCCTATGACCCCAAGAACACCATCCCCACCGTCAAACATGGAGGTGGAAACATTATGCTTTGGGGGTGTTTTTCTGCTAAGGGGACAGGACAACTTCACCGCATCAAAGGGACGATGGACGGGGCCATGTATCGTCAAATCTTGGGTGAGAACCTCCTTCCCTCAGCCAGGGCATTGAAAATGGGTCGTGGATGGATATTCCAGCATGACAATGACCCAAAACACACGGCCAAGGCAATAAAGGAGTGGCTCAAGAAGAAGCACATTAAGGTCCTGGAGTGGCCTAGCCAGTCTCCAGACCTTAATCCCATAGAAAATCTGTGGAGGGAGCTGAAGGTTCGAGTTGCCAAACGTCAGGCTCGAAACCTTAATGACTTGGAGAAGATCTGCAAAGAGGAGTGGGACAAAATCCCTCCTGAGATGTGTGCAAACCTGGTGGCCAACTACAAGAAACGTCTGACCTCTGTGATTGCCAACAAGGGTTTTGCCACCAAGTACTAAGTCATGTTTGTAGAGGGGTCAAAAACGTATTTCCCTCATTAAAATGCAAATCAATTTATAACATTTTTGACAGGTGTTTTTCTGGATTTTGTTGTTGTTATTCTGTCTCTAACTGTTCAAATAAACCTACCATTAAAATTATAGACTCATTTTGTCTTTGTCAGTGGGCAAACGTACAAAATCAGCAAGGGATCAAATACTTTTTTCCCTCAATGTATAACATCTGCTATTTACATTTTAGTCATTTAGCAGACGCTCTTATCCAGAGCGACTTACAGTTAGTGAGTGTATACATCAATCGAACCCACAACCCTGGCGTTGCAAACGCCATGCTCTACCAACTGAGCTACATCCCTGCCGGCCATTCCCTCCCCTACCCTGGACGACGCTGGACCAATTGTGCACCACCCCATAGGTCTCCCGGTCTACGACAGAGCCTGGACTACTATAAGTTGTCATAACACATTTTTTTAAGGATCTATGGAAGTGCAGTTGCTGATCTGAAAGATACGCTTTAGTGTGAAAAGCATTTGAAGGTGAGAACTCCTATAGCTAACGACATTGAAGTTTTCTTGGTGTATCCTCATCCCTCTGACTTCCTCCACAGTGTAGTAATGGAAATAAAGAACTTTAGGCATTACAGTGATACCTGAATTCAGCCTTAACAGAAACTAAAAGACCAGCAAATATCAATATTTCATTTTTAAAATCTCTATAAGCGTAAAGCGATAAATAATACCACGGTCTACTGGAAGATGAAAAAGTATTCACCCCCCTTGGCATTTTTCCTATTTTGTTGCCTTACAACCTGGAATTAAAATTGATTTTTTGGGGGGTTTGTATCATTTGATTTACACAACATGCCACTTTGAAGACGCAAAATAAGACAAAAAAACTGAAAACCTGAGCGTGCATAACTATTCACCCCTCCCCAAAGTCAATACTTTGTAGAGACACCTTTTGCAGCAATTACAGCTGCAAGTCTCTTGGGATACGTCTCTATAAGCTTGGCATCACATCTAGCCAAGAGTTTCCCTGTATTTGCGCCAGACATAGCGTTTTCCTTGATGGCCAAAAAGCTCAATTTTAGTCTCATCTGACCAGAGTACCTGCTTTGGGGAGTCTCCCACATGGCTTTTGGCGAACACCAAACGTATTTGCTTATTTTTTCTTTAAGTGATGGCTTTTTTCTGGCCACTCTTCCGTAAAGCCCAGCTCTCTGGAGTGTACGGCTTAAAGTGGTCCTATGGACAGATACTCCAATCTCTGCTGTGGAGCTTTGCAGCTCCTTCAGGGTTATCTTTGGTCTCTTTGTTGCCTCTTTGATTAATGCCCTCCTTGCCTGGTCCGTGAGTTTTGGTGGGCGGCCATCTCTTGGCAGGTTTGTTGTGGTGCAATTAATAAATATATAATGGATTTAATGGTGCTCTGTGGGATGTTTTTTTATAACCCAACCCTGATCTGTACTTCTCCACAACTTTGTCCTTGACCTGTTTGGAGAGCTCCTTGGTCTTCATGGTGCCGCTTGCTTGGTGGTGACCCTTGCTTAGTGGTGTTGCAGAATCTGGGGCCTTTCAGAACAGGTGTATATATGCTGAGATCATATGACAGATCATGTGACACTTAGATTGCACACAGGTGGACTTTATTTAACTAATTATGTGACTTCTGAAGGTAATTGGTTGCACCAGATCTTATTTAGGGGCTTCATAGCAAAGGGGGTGAATACATATGCCTGCACCACTTTTCCATTCTATATTTTTTAGAATTTTTGAAATAAGTAATTTTTTTCATTTCACTTCACCAATTTGGACTATTTTGTGTATGTCCATTACATGAAATCCAGATAAAAATCCATATAAATTACAGGTTGTAATGCAACAAAATAGGAAAAATGTCAAGGGGGATGAATACTTTTGCAAGGCACTGTATTTGGGAGATATTTTCTCCAAAACAGCCCATCAGTGGTGAGCTGTTTTCACAGTGTGAACTTTATTCCTACTAATGAAGACTGACTCTGTAGCTGCATGGTAAACGGGTGCTTTAATCAATACTAATGGCACTATAGTTAACTGGTGCTTTAATCATTACTAATGCCATTAGGTTGGAGTCGCTGGGGCTGTACATGAAGCCTGGACCCGTGCTGCTAATAGGAGGAAGCTTAAGAGAAATGGTCATGCAGGTGACCTAGCTGATAGCTGGAATGACTAGTATTAAAGTGTTCACTTCCTTTTTATTTTAAACCTCCAAAACTGTAAAGTCTAAAACTGTCCTGATTCAGATTGTTAGTAGCTGTCATGATGACTGACACAATTCTCTATTCTGATTCAATTAACAAAAGCATCGTCAATTACAGACACTGTCAAGTGTAAGCCTTGTCAAAGCATAGCATGACTGCCAGTATGAATGTCTCCCAGAGCAAATTATTACTGAGAGAAAGGTAGAGTACAGTATAGCTAAAGTTCACTGCTACCATGCTAGCATGCACTAATTAGCTTAGCAGACGGCCATCATTGTTTCTCATAGTTAATGATGCTAGCAGCTGGCTACCACTACCCCGGCCACCAACTCTGCACCCTCTGCTGCAACTTGCCCATGCCCCCCCGCTTCTCCTTCACACAAATTCAGACAGCTGATGTTTTGAAAGCGCTGCAAAATCTGGACCCCTACAAATCAGCTGGGCTAGACAATCTGGACCCTTTCTTTCTAAAACTAGCCGCCGAAATTGTCGCAACCCCTATTACTAGTCTGTTCAACCTCTCTTTCATAACGTCTGAGATCCCCAGAGATTGGAAAGCTGCCGCGGTCATCCCCCTCTTCAAAGGGGGTGACACTCTAGATCCAAACTGCTACAGACCTATATCCATCCTGCCCTGCCTTTCGAAAGTATTTGAAAGCCAAGTTAACAAACAGATCACCGACCATTTCGAATACCACCGTACCTTCTCCGCTATGCAATCCGGTTTCCGAGCTGGTCATGGGTGCACTTCAGCCATGCTCAAGGTCCTAAACGATGTTATAACCGCGATTGATAATAAACAGTACTGTGCAGCCGTCTTCATCGACCTGGCCAAGGCTTTCGACTCTGTCAACCACTGCATTCTTATTGGCAGACTAAATAGCCTTGGTTTCTCAAATGACTGCCTCGCCTGGTTCACCAACTACTTCTCAGATAGAGTTCAGTGTGTCAAATCGGAGGGCCTGTTGTCTGGACCTATGGCAGTCTCTATGGGGGTGCCACAGGGTTCAATTCTTGGGCCGACACTTTTCTCCGTGTATATCAATGATGTCGCTCTTGCTGCTGGTGACTCTCAGATCCACCTCTACGCAGACGACACCATTTTGTATACATCTGGCCCTTCATTGGACACTGTGTTAACAAACCTCCAAACGAGCTTCAATGCCATACAACACTCCTTCAGTAGCCTCCAACTGCTCTTAAACGCTAGTAAAACTAAATGCATGCTTTTCAATCGAACGCTGCTGGCACCCGCCCACCCGACTAGAATCACCACTCTCGACGGGTCTGACCTAGAGTATGCGGACATCTACAAATACCTAGGTGTCTGGTTAGACTATAAACTCAACTTCCAGACTCACATAAAGAATCTCCAATCCAAAGTTAAATCTAGAATCGGCTTCCTATTTCGCAACAAAGCCTCCTTCACTCATGCTGCCAAACATGCCCTCGTAAAACTGACTATCCTACCGATCCTTGACTTCGGCGATGTCATTTACAAAATAGCCTCCAACACTCTACTCAGCAAATTGGATGTAGTCTATAACAGTGCCATCCGTTTTGTCTCCAAAGCCCCATATACTACCCACCACTGTGACCTGTACGCTCTTGTTGGCTGGTCCTCACTACATGTTCGTCGTCAAACCCACTGGCTCCAGGCCATCTATAAATCACTGCTAGGCAAATCCCCGCCTTATCTTAGCTCATTGGTCACCATAGCAGCACACACCCGTAGTCTGCGCTCCAGCAGGTATATCTCACTGGTCATTCCCAAAGCCAACACCTCCTTTGGCCGCCATTCCTTCCAGTTCTCTGCTGCCAATGACTGGAACGAATTGCAAAAATCTCTGAAGCTGGAGACTTTTATCTCCCTCAATAACTTTAAGCATCAGTTGTCAGAACACCTTACCGATCACTGCACCTGTACACAGCCCATCTGAAATTAGCCCACCCAACTACCTCATCCCTATATTGTTATTTATTTTGCTCTTTTGCACCCCAGTATCTCTATTTGCACATAATCTCTTGCACATCTAGCATTCCAGTGTTAATACTATTGTTATTATTTTGCACTATAGCCTATTTATTGCCTTACCTCCATAACTTGCTACATTTGCACACACTGTATATATATTTTCTGTTGTATTTTTGACTTTATGTTTTTTACCCCATATGTAACTCTGTGTTGTTTTTATTGCACTGCTTTGCTTTATCTTGGCCAGGTCGCAGTTGTAAATGAGAACCTGTTCTCAACTGGCTTACCTGGTTAAATAAAGGTGAAATAAAAAAATAAAAATAAAAAAGACGACATTTGCCTTGGTCCCTTATGAGAAATGAACTAGCCAGTTCTATGGTGATGTTATTATAACGGTCAGTTAGCACCAAATCCAACAGCACTAAAAGTCTGATTTAGTTCAGAAACATTGGTTTTGTCCTAATTGTTTAATTCAGTTCAAACCCCAAATCCAGCTAGAGGCCTAAAACCAGCTAGAGGCCTGAATCCAGCTAGAGGCCTAAATCCAGCTAGAGGCCTAAATCCAGCTAGAGGCCTGAATCCAGCTAGAGGCCTGAATCCAGCTAGAGGCCTAAATCCAGCTAGAGGCCTGAATCCAGCTAGAGGCCTGAATCCAGCTAGAGGCCTGAATCCAGCTAGAGGCCTAAATCCAGCTAGAGGCCTAAATCCAGCTAGAGGCCTGAATCCAGCTAGAGGCCTGAATCCAGCTAGAGGCCTAAATCCAGCTAGAGGCCTGAATCCAGCTAGAGGCCTGAATCCAGCTAGAGGCCTAAATCCAGCTAGAGGCCTAAATCCAGCTAGAGGCCTGAATCCAGCTAGAGGCCTGAATCCAGCTAGAGGCCTAAATCCAGCTAGAGGCCTGAATCCAGCTAGAGGCCTGAATCCAGCTAGAGGCCTGAATCCAGCTAGAGGCCTAAATCCAGCTAGAGGCCTAAATCCAGCTAGAGGCCTGAATCCAGCTAGAGGCCTGAATCCAGCTAGAGGCCTAAATCCAGCTAGAGGCCTAAATCCAGCTAGAGGCCTAAATCCAGCTAGAGGCCTAAATCCAGCTAGAGGCCTAAAACCAGCTAGAGGCCTGAATCCAGCTAGAGGCCTGAATCCAGCTAGAGGCCTAAATCCAGCTAGAGGCCTAAATCCAGCTAGAGGCCTGAATCCAGCTAGAGGCCTGAATCCAGCTAGAGGCCTAAATCCAGCTAGAGGCCTAAATCCAGCTAGAGGCCTAAATCCAGCTAGAGGCCTAAATCCAGCTAGAGGCCTGAATCCAGCTAGAGGCCTAAATCCAGCTAGAGGCCTAAATCCAGCTAGAGGCCTGAATCCAGCTAGAGGCCTGAATCCAGCTAGAGGCCTAAATCCAGCTAGAGGCCTAAATCCAGCTAGAGGCCTGAATCCAGCTAGAGGCCTGAATCCAGCTAGAGGCCTAAATCCAGCTAGAGGCCTAAATCCAGCTAGAGGCCTAAATCCAGCTAGAGGCCTAAATCCAGCTAGAGGCCTGAATCCAGCTAGAGGCCTAAATCCAGCTAGAGGCCTAAATCCAGCTAGAGGCCTGAATCCAGCTAGAGGCCTGAATCCAGCTAGAGGCCTAAATCCAGCTAGAGGCCTGAATCCAGCTAGAGGCCTGAATCCAGCTAGAGGCCTGAATCCAGCTAGAGGCCTAAATCCAGCTAGAGGCCTAAATCCAGCTAGAGGCCTGAATCCAGCTAGAGGCCTGAATCCAGCTAGAGGCCTAAATCCAGCTAGAGGCCTAAATCCAGCTAGAGGCCTAAATCCAGCTAGAGGCCTAAATCCAGCTAGAGGCCTAAAACCAGCTAGAGGCCTGAATCCAGCTAGAGGCCTGAATCCAGCTAGAGGCCTAAATCCAGCTAGAGGCCTAAATCCAGCTAGAGGCCTGAATCCAGCTAGAGGCCTGAATCCAGCTAGAGGCCTAAATCCAGCTAGAGGCCTAAATCCAGCTAGAGGCCTAAATCCAGCTAGAGGCCTAAATCCAGCTAGAGGCCTGAATCCAGCTAGAGGCCTAAATCCAGCTAGAGGCCTGAATCCAGCTAGAGGCCTAAATCCAGCTAGAGGCCTAAATCCAGCTAGAGGCCTAAATCCAGCTAGAGGCCTAAAACCAGCTAGAGGCCTGAATCCAGCTAGAGGCCTGAATCCAGCTAGAGGCCTAAATCCAGCTAGAGGCCTAAATCCAGCTAGAGGCCTGAATCCAGCTAGAGGCCTAAATCCAGCTAGAGGCCTGAATCCAGCTAGAGGCCTAAATCCAAAATTAGCAAACAATCCTAATAATCCATCCGCAATTAATTAAATAAGGACTGAGGTCTGTGAAATAATTCAACAAATTAAATAAGGTTTGAGGTCTGTGAAATAATTCAATGAATTAAATAAGGCTTGAGGTCTGTGAAATAATTCAATGATTAAATAAGGTTTGAGGTCTGTGAAATAATTCAATGAATTAAATAAGGCTTGAGGTCTTTGAAATAATTCAATGATTAAATAAGGATTGAGGTCTGTGAAATAATTCAATGAATTAAATAAGGGTTGACGTTTCGTTAAATAATAACATCCCTTAAACAAGTACTTGATCATCTTCACTTATAGATTGACAAAACGAGGTATAGAGTGAGAACTAGGTTTTTAACCCATGAGAGTCTAAGCCCTGTCTAAACCGGGGAGGGTTCTACTTTGTTTTAAGAAGGTCATACCAAGGATCATTTAGCTATTTGATTTGGAATTTTAAGAACCCTTGAGGTATCGAAAAAATATTTAAACAATTATATAATATTTATTTTTGGCCAGATTCACTACATGGAACAACCGATAGTCCGTGTCCAAAGAGGGGTCATATTAATGTGTAGCCAAATTTCTGATGCTACAGACAGAAGTTGGCAGATTGTCTGTACCGACTTGAGACGAGTCCCAAGACGCTTGTGGGAGTCGTAGAGCAAAACGGAGAACACCATCATGTTTGTCAGAGTCTCATCATAATAGTTTGTAGGCCAAACCGTTCGGACGCTACAGACGATTTTGTGAGATATGGTTGTCCTTCTTCGATAGAGCCATTGAAAGTATTTTAGCGATGTTCCTATCAGCGGATTCATTGCTAAATATACAAGCTGACACCTTTCTTCCAGTCTCTGAAAGAGTACAACTCGTGTGGGGCGGTGCGTCGTGCTCTGGCCCCGCCCCTCCCCCAAGGCAGGCTTTTTTGAACAGGAGGTTTGACACTAACAACACAGTCCTTTGGGCAAAACTGAAAGAACTGACCAGAACGCAATGGATTCAAGTGATTCCTCTCATCAACACAAATTTGACGATGGATCATTTTTTTAAAAACTACATGGTGACATTTAACCATACACGTTTCAACTGGAATATAATGAAGAGGATTCAAAACATAGAACTGGATTTAGCTAGAAGCTCAGCTACAGCCGATGCCAGCACCAAGAGGGCAGATGACAAATACAGTGGCTAGATAAGTAAGTTATTTTTCCTGGTAGCCACCTAGCTAGCTAGCTAACTTTAGTTTATCTACAGAAACCCATATTGTGTATTGCTGGCTAACATACTGCTGTGTTACAGTGGAGGGAAATCTAATTATTTTTCTGTTTGCTAACTCAGGTAACTAGCTAGCTAATCTAGCTAGCCAAGTTAGCTAAACATCTACAGGTAGCCATATCTATGACTAAACATAGAAGAGGTTTAACAATCTGAGATCTAATGTATCTCGATTGTAAAACCTCTTCTCTTTTTAGTCGTAGATATGGCTACTAAACAGCAAACTATAACGTTACAACCAGCCACCTAAAGCTAGATTTACCAGCAAACGTTAGGACATAAATGGTGTTGGCTAGCTAGTTAGCCTGGCACCTGCCAACTTGTTACTATCCACCAGGCCTTGTGTTTGTAACTTTTTAGCAAACGTGTAACATCAGCAAACTGCAAATAATTTTACTAGCTAGCTGTGTAACATAATTGACGAGGGTTGACATTGGTTATGATTATGAACGTGGATGCATTTAAAAATCACAAACTTATAGACATGATGCAAGATAGGAATCCAAACAGATGGAAATAACAATTATTGGCTATCCAGCAAGCTAGCTTTACTAGCTAACAGTGAGGAAAAAGAATAATACCACAATTTAACTGTTGTAAATCTCTAAAACTGATCCGCTGATTTTACTGTATAAAATATTTGCCTAAGCGTGCCTGTTATACATGGTTGTAGCTAGATACAGTCTATCTAGGTACGTTTGAGTTTGAATTGATTTATTGTTTCTCACAGATAAAACTGAAGAAATGCAAAATGTACATTACTAATAATTGCAAAACACTCATTTAAAATACATAACACATACGTGACATAATACTGCTGCTCTTTCATGATTTTGTATTTCTTTTTATTTCTTTAAATTTTAAATTGGTTACTTATCAATTTTTTACTTAACATTTATTTTTCTTAAAACATAATTGTTCGTTAAGGGCTTGTAAGTAAGCATTTCGCTGTAAGGTCTACACCTGTTGTATTCGGCGCATGTGACAAATAAAATAACATTTGATTTGATTTGATGAAAAGAATACAGAACTCTTGAAATATTAAATTGTGATTATAAAAAATAGAATTTGGGGAAAACCATTTAAGAGCTAGAGTTATTATACAGTCTGACAGCAGTGGGTAGTGTGGCGTTTCGAGGCGGTTTGTATGGGCAGTTATACAGGACAGTTTGAGGCTGTTTCTCAGGAGCCTGGTGGTGCAGTTACCTCTTTTTGGAGGGAGCAGGTCATTCAGTGGATGGTCAAGAGTTTTTCTACAGTCTGGTCACTGTGCAAAGGTTGAGGCTTATGCCACATTTCTTTATGTTAAGCTAGATATTGTTCTAAATATAATATCTGTGCCTGTGCACATGCATGCATGTCCAACTAGTCTACCCTAATGTTCTTATGCAGGCACAGTTCAGCTGTCATTCAAACTGTGCAATGGAGTATAAATTGTTATATTTTTTTGTCTTACAGACAATACCGTGTGGTGCCTGGGTGTCTTCCTGGAGTGGATTCTAGATGGAGAGAAACATAATTCCTTTGCCTGCTTGTGTCATTGTAGCAGAACTGTATCCTGTGAACTGTATCCCTCTCGATGGATTGAGCATTATTGTGGATTTCAAGCAGATGATGACTCAAGAGGAGCTGAATGGCAATTTGATCATGACATCCAGTGGCGTGTATTCATGGATGCGAAGGGAAGCCAGGCTTCCGCAAAACATTTACCAAGAGAAAATGGAATAAAACATACAATAATTAATTTTTTTGTCTCTCTGGGTTTCATGATTTTCCTTCAATTCACAAGAGGCTGAATGTATCTCACCGGAGAAACAGCGCCCCTCTGTCTCTGTATGTGTAACCCGTCTATCTGATGCTGTCTGGTCAAAAGGAGTATAACATTGTTGGCGCCCGTAGCTTTGAATGCAAGGGAAGCCAGCGAGCATTTGGCCTCCCTTGATACACATTTGATAAAATAATTGCCAATCAGTGTTGAGCTGTGAATGGTCCTGGCGCACCAAATAAAAGTGTCAAGGGAAGCCAGTTTGGATTTGGCTTCACTCCTATCACATCCAGAGCAATACGTCATTAACAGAAACAACTTGAATTGTTGCATCTCTTTGTGTTGTTGTCCTCCGGTGGCTAGCTAGCTAGCTAAAATTGGCCCTTTCCTAAATTAGCCATGGATGGTGATAAGGATTTGGACTTGTGGTTTTAATTAATTCTCCGTACTGGCCAATGATTATTAAGGCGATTCTGATACAACCATAATTACATACATTGTTCTGCCCCTGGCCTGAGAGGATGGAAGTTCAATATGTAGCTAGATGTAGAAGGCTAATGTTAACTAGCTAACGTTGCCCTTGAAAGGAAGTTAGGCTAGCGAGCAAGCATTTTAGCCAGGTAGCCTAGGACAATAAAAAATATGTGTCTACTGTATGACAGAGTGATAGACCGTTTCATCAACATGTGTAACGATCCCGGCAGTCTGAGTCGGGTCCTGTCTGTGGACTAGTTTTTATGTTCGTGATCTCCAGTTTCCCGAGGGTTCTGGAACGCTCCGGGGAGCTCTCTTGATTTCCGCACCTGCATCCCATCAGCAATCTGCACACCTGGTCCTGATCATCACCCTTCTTAGGCTCTGGCCTAACATCCATTCCCTGCCGGATCGTTAGCCATAAACAGTATGTTTTGCCAGCGTATCAGCCTCAGAGTACTAGCGTTAGTTTTGTTGTTTTTTTGCATCTTGTTGACCTGCCTTGTACTTACCTCCGTTTGTTCTGTCTACAGTCATTCTCCCGGAACCTTCACCCAACCCCTGCCGTGCCATCAGTTCATCTGCTACTTCACCACCACCTACTCATCTCCGCCACCCGCTCCGTCTACTGGACTATTCTGCATCTTTTTCCTGTAAATAAACACTCTCATTCGTTCAACTCACCTTGTCCTGGTCTGCTTCTGGGTTCGGTCTTAGAGAACCGTGACAGAACGATCCGGCCATTAATGAACCCAGCGGACCTGGACTCTGTTCGCCATGCCATTACCCATCAGGAGAAGATGTTGGGCCATCATAGCACGGTACTACAGGAGATCGCGTTGTCAGTTCGGAACCTTTCTACCGGTCTGACGGAGGCCCAGAACCAACGCAAGTCTCCGGTGGAGGATCCACTACCGGTTTCACCCATCTCGCCTGCCGCTTCTGGAGCTGTGTCCTTCCGTGAGCCCAAGGTTCCGACGCCGGATAAATATGAGGGGGAGCTGGGAAGATGCCGTTCCTTCCTTATGCAGTGTGGATTAGTGTTCGATCTACAGCCCTACTCTTATGCCACAGACAAGGCTAGGATAGCCTTTATGATTGAGTTGCTGCGTGGTCGAGCGCTGGAGTGGGCTTCAGCCGTTTGGGAACGACAGGATCCCTGCATGGCGTCATACCAGGGGTTCACGGCCGAGATGAGGAAGCTCTTCGACCATTCCGTCCGAGGGAGGGACGCAGCTAGGCGCCTGTTTTCGCTTCGCCAAGGAACTCGCAGCGTGGCCGACTTCGTGATCGAGTTCAAGACGTTGGCTGTGGAGAGTGGGTGGAATGAGGAGTCTCTGCAAGCGGCCTTTTACCAGGGTCTGTCGGAGCAGCTCAAGGATGAGTTGATCTCCTATCCGGAGCCTAGTGACCTGGACAGCTTGGTAGCCTTGTCTATTCGGGTGGATAATCGAGTCCGAGAGCGAAGGAGGGAGAAGCAATGGGGTCCGTCCAATCGATCAGCTTCTCAGTTCCCAGTCGGGTCGGGTGGTGGACCAGAACACGTCGATCATTCTCCACCACAAAGGATTATTGGAGAGGTTCTCTCTCCCGATTCTGAACCCATGCAAGTGGGGCGGCACGGGTTAACCAAGGAGGAGCGTCAACATAGACGTAAGACCAACTGTTGCCTCTACTGTGGTAGCTCGGGACATTACATCTCCACTTGTTCCCGGCGGTCGTCAAACTGCCCGGCTCGCTAAAGTTGGGAGGACTTTTAGCGAGCCAGTTTCAACCTCTCAGTACCTCTGTCAGACCCCGTTTCCCGGCTACCCTTGTGAACAGGAATCAGAGCTTAGCGATTAACGCTTTTATCGATTCAGGTGCCGATGGAAGCTTTCTTGATGCCGAGTTGGTGGAACAGCTGGGGCTTTCCAAGGAGCAATTGCCGGAAGCCATTGAAGCGACCACTCTGAACGGCAGTAGTCTGGCACGTATCACGATGAGGACTGAACCGGTTAAGATGCTGTTGTCGGGGAATCATTCGAGATGATTTCATTCTTCATTCTGCCGTCTTCCCATGTTCCTCTGGTCCTTGGATACCCCTGGCTGAAGGAACACAATCCCACGTTCGATTGGGTGACGGGCAAGGTAACGAGTTGGAGCCTTGATTGTCATGCTAACTGTCTCAAGACTGCCTGTCCCCATTCGGTTCCCAGTCAGGTGATTGAGGCTAAACCCCCAGATTTGTCCCTGGTTCCCGAGACATATCACGATTTGGGGGAAGTGTTCAGTAAGCAGAAGGCTCTGTCACTCCCTCCCCACCGACCATATGATTGTGCCATCAACCTGTTCCCTGGAGCTGTCTACCCCAAGGGAAGGTTATACAGTATCTCCCGCCCTGAACGTGAGGCTTTGGAGACCTACATCAAGGAGTCCCTAGCTGCTGGTCTCGTTCGTCCCTCGTCATCACCCCTGGGGGCAGGATTCTTCTTTGTGGGTAAGAAGGATGGCTCTCTTCGACCGTGTATTGATTATCGGGGGTTGAATGACATCACGGTCAAGAACAAGTATCCCCTGCCCTTGATGAGTTCTGCCTTCGACTCCTTACAGGGTGCTACGGTGTTCACCAAGCTAGACCCTACGCAATGCGTATCACATGGTCCGGATCAGAGAGGGAGACGAGTGGTTGACGGGTTTCAATACACCGATGGGTCACTTCGAGTATCAGGTGATGCCGTTTGGACTGACCAATGCTCCAGCGGTATTCCAGAGTATGGTGAACGACGTCCTGAGAGATATGATCGGTCTCTTTGTGTTTGTTTACCTGGATGACATTCTGATCTTCTCGAAGGAACCTTCCGACCACGTCCAGCATGTCCGGCAGGTTCTGCAGCGATTGTTGGAGAATCGCCTGTTCGTGAAGGCCGAGAAGTGCGAGTTTCACGCCCACACGACATCCTTTCTCGGGTACATCATCTCCAGGGGAGAGATTAGGATGGACCAGGAGAAGGTTAGAGCGGTTCTGGAATGGGCCCAGCCCGGTACGAGATTGCAGCTCCAGAGATTTTTGGGGTTTGCGAATTTCTACCGCAGATTCATCCGGGATTACAGCCGTGTGGCCGCTCCGTTAACGGCCTTGACTTCCAGTATCAGGAGCTTCAAGTGGAATCCGGAGGCGGATCGAGCGTTTCTGGATTTGAAGAGGCGATTCACCAACGCACCGATTCTCTCTCAACCGGACACGGCCCGTCAGTTCGTCGTTGAAGTGGACGCGTCTGATGTGGGAGTTGGCGCCATCCTGTCGCAGCGATGCTCCACGGACAGTAAACTCCATCCCTGCGCCTACTACTCGCCGCCTTTCGCCTGCGGAGAGGAATTACGATGTGGGTAACCGGGAGCTTCTCGCGGTGAAACTTGCCTTGGAGGAGTGGCGCCACTGGTTGGAGGGGGCGGAGCAGCCGTTTATTGTCTGGACTGACCACAAGAATCTTGCTTACGTGCAATCGGCTAGACGTCTCAACTCCCCGTTCAGGCCAGGTGGTCGTTGTTTTTCGGACGATTCAATTTTTTCCCTGACGTTCCGACCTGGATCTAAGAACGGCAAGGCGGACGCCTTGTCTCGGATGTTCTCCAAGACGGAGGAGAGTGGGTCCAAGACCGAGACAATTCTCCCCCGGAACTGCGTCGTGGGAGCTGTTAGGTGGAAGATTGAGGAGGAGGTGATGGCGGCTCTTCGGACGCAGCCCGGTCCCGGTAACGGTCCACCCGGGTCGGTTGTTTGTGCCTGAGTCGGTTCGTCCTGCGGTCCTCAAATGGTCCCACGCCAGCAAGATGGCTTGTCACCCTGGCGTGGCTCGGACGATGGCGTTTCTTCGCAGACGCTTTTTGGTGGCCTGCCATGGCCGAGGATACTCGGGGTTATGTTGCTGCCTGTCCAGTGTGTGCGCAGAATAAGAGTACCAATCGGCCCAGCTCTGGACTACTTCACCCCCTTCCTATTCCCCGCGACCATGGTCGCATCTGGCCCTGGACTTTGTCACTGGGTTGCCCGCTTCTGAGGGGGAACACGGTCGTTCTGACTATCGTGGACAGATTCAGCAAGTTCGCCCACTTTGTGCCAATTGCCAAGCTTCCCTCTGCCTCGGAGACGTCCGAGATCCTGGTTAGGGGAGGTTTTCAGGGTCCACGGGTTGCCCAGTGATATCGTTTCCGACCGTGGCCCTCAGTTTACCCTCTGCTGTCTGGAAGTCCTTCTGTTTGGCCATTGGAGCTACAGTCAGTCTCACATCTGGTTTTCACCCCCAATCTAATGGTCAGGCGGAGAGAGCCAACCAGAAGATGGAATCCACGCTACGCTGCCTGGCCTCTTCCAACCCCACCTCCTGGGTCTCTCAGTTGCCTTGGGTTGAGTATGCCCACAATACTCTCCCTACATCTGCCACTGGGATGTCTCCCTTCCAGTGCCTGTATGGCTACCAACCTCCCTTGTTCCCTTCTCAGGAGAAGGAGCTCTCAGTGCCTTCTGTTCAGGTCCATATTCGCTGCTGCCACCGGACCTGGCATCGGGCCAGAAAAGCACTCCTTAGAGTTTCGGACCGGTATCAGCTCCAGGCGAATCGTCGCCGGATCCCCGCTCCCACCTACACCATCGGAGATAGGGTCTGGTTGGCCACACGGGATCTTCCTTTACGGACTGAGTCTAGGAAGTTGTTACCGAAGTTCATTGGTCCGTTTGTGGTGGAGAAGGTGATCAATCCGGTGGCAGTTCGACTCAAACTCCCGAGGACGCTCAGAGTCCATCCCACCTTTCATGTCTCCTGCCTCAAGCCTGTTTTCCTCAGTCCTCTGTTGCCTCCTCCGCCTCCTCCTCCTCCTCCTCGGATGATCGGAGGTGGTCCTGCCTACACGGTGCGACGCATCATGGATTCCAGACGGCGGGGCCGGGGTTTCCAGTATCTCGTGGACTGGGAGGGGTATGGTCCTGAAGAGAGGAGTTGGATTCCGCGGCGACAGGTCCTAGATGCTGACCTCATCAGTGACTTCTACCGCCTCCATCCTGGCGCTCCGGGAGTCCGCCCGGTGGCGTTCGTCGGAGGGGGGGTACTGTAACGATCCCGGCAGTCTGAGTCGGGTCCTGTCTGTGGACTAGTTTTTATGTTCGTGATCTCCAGTTTCCCGAGGGTTCTGGAACGCTCCGGGGAGCTCTCTTGATTTCCGCACCTGCATCCCATCAGCAATCTGCACACCTGGTCCTGATCATCACCCTTCTTAGGCTCTGGCCTAACATCCATTCCCTGCCGGATCGTTAGCCATAAACAGTATGTTTTGCCAGCGTATCAGCCTCAGAGTACTAGCGTTAGTTTTGTTGTTTTTTTGCATCTTGTTGACCTGCCTTGTACTTACCTCCGTTTGTTCTGTCTACAGTCATTCTCCCGGAACCTTCACCCAACCCCTGCCGTGCCATCAGTTCATCTGCTACTTCACCACCACCTACTCATCTCCGCCACCCGCTCCGTCTACTGGACTATTCTGCATCTTTTTCCTGTAAATAAACACTCTCATTCGTTCAACTCACCTTGTCCTGGTCTGCTTCTGGGTTCGGTCTTAGAGAACCGTGACAACATGAAGGAGAGGAGGATGGCGTTGGTGTTTCTCTACAAGTAGGGTGAGTCAACATGGTTTAATATGAACACGTGTGTACACACACACACAAACCAGAACCATGAACCATATTTAACTCACGTTGATTGGACTAAATTGTTTTTGGTATCTTTTAGTTGTCACTGTGTTGGACTAAGCATAGGTGATTTGATGATGTTAAAATGTTGAAGTTATGGTCCTTTATCCGGCTTGGGAACAATGGTGGGCTGTGGAAGCAGAGCGTCTGTCCAGCTGGATAAGACTTCCAGAAGTGGTGTAAGGCTCGTAGTTTGGACCTCTTGCAGAAGATTTGCTGGTACTACAGAGAGGAGAATGTGGTGGTTGTGCCATTACTGTTGAAGTCTTGATTTTATACCTTTCAGTGTCCCTCACTGGTTTCTGGCCCACAATCTTGTTGTGCTCCATAACAGCAAGGTGTGTCTCCTCCCTCATGCTTGTGTACCCATAATGCCTCCACTCTGGAGTATTTTTCAGCAGGGCACTGTGGAATGACTCCAGATAACCTGAGTTTGACAGAAAGAAACGGTAAAAAAATAAGGGTAGACTAAATTGATGACATGGTCTGGAAGGTTCTCTGTGGTCCTCTAACCACCTGTAACCCCAGAACACAAACCATCCAAACACAAACCCAATTCATGTTTACACCATGCTGACTGCAAATTGAGCTATCTTAGCCGTCAGCTTGTAAAACATTCTTGCCAACTTACCTTCACCTTGCGCTGAGCTAAGGGTTGGAAACGCATGCTGGCGGAATCAGATTATGTAGCACCTACAACAAAACAGAGCTACAATCTAACTCAGAGAGGAGGAGGCTCAATAGCTGGTGTTTTAAATGATCTGGTGAATATAAAGTAGAGCTCTAACGTACACTGATAATAGGGTAGAGACTGGAGATTCATTCAATGACTTATGCAATGGGACAATGTTTTCCAACTCCTCATTCTGTAACTATACTATGGCATTGCTATAAAGGACTTGTTCATGAATCACAGTATACGTCCCAAAACGGCACCCTATTCCCTATATGGTGCACAACTATCCTGGTCAAAAGTAGTGCACTATATAGGGAACAGGGTGTCATTTGAGACTCAGACTGTGTCCGACTGATGCCAGAGCCTCACTTCAAGGTCTGTTAGAGAAAGTGCCTCTCTCCGGTCTTCTCAGAGGTGGGTTCTGCTCTGGTACAAATTGAATGCAGCATCCGGGAAATAGCTTCACGGCTCCTCTTGAGTGACTCTCTATGGGGGTGATAGGATGCAGCTTTCTGACTGTGTTATGTTCAGTGAATGGGAGACTGTAAACCAGGAGACTTGGTGATGAATGGAATGGTAGGCGTTGTCCAGACATTGGTCAGCACTCATCTGGAAGAGCATTTAAATTCTCCAAATACTGGCTTTGAAAAGAGACATTGAAAAGCAAAACTCCAGCTAACGCAGACACAAATAGGTTACACACACAAACACATGCTGCTATCAGAATAATGAATTCCGTTTCAGTGTCTGCCTGCCTTACCATGATAGCCCTATTTCAATAGAAACATAAAGGCTGAATCAGACAAGAAGGAGAAACAGAAACACTTTTGGTGGGGTGTGGGGGGTGGGGGGAGAAACATTAAGGGGAATCACAGTTCTTCAGTTAGAGAGCTGGATGATATGGACACAGATAATCAAAGAGTGAAAAGCTCCATTAATCATGTAGCTAGCGGCTAAGCTAATGGCCAATAGAACCTGTAGTAGTTCACCGAGTGCTCAAATTAAGGGGGTAGGCAGGGGCAGAGTAAAGGGCAAAAAAACGTACCCCTTGTTAGCTTAAGATTTATTATTTCATCTCCAAATTCCTTAGCAGAGGCACTCCGGAGACAAAATGAAAGCCGGCCTGATGGAGAAGAGGAGGGTGAGAAAAGCAGGATCAACAGAAACCCGCCCATTTCTTTACAGACAGCAGTACTAGCCAATCAGGTTATTCACGCAGCAGTGACACGCAACAGTACTAGCCAATCTGGTTATTCACACACAGTGACATGCAGCTGTACTAGCCAATCAGGTTATTCACACACAGTGACATGCAGCAGTGCTAGCCAATCAGGTTATTCACACAGCAGTGATACACAGCAGTACTAGCCAATCAGGTTATTCACACAGCAGTGACATGCAGCAGTGCTAGCCAATCTGTTTGACTGACAGAGAGACTAATGCCATCTGTTTGACTGACAGAGAGAGAGACTAATGCCATCTGTTTGACTGACAGAGAGAGAGACTAATACCATCTGTTTGACTGACAGAGAGAGAGACTAATGCCATCTGTTTGACTGACAGAGAGAGACTAATGCCATCTGTTTGACTGACAGAGAGAGACTAATGCCATCTGTTTGACTGACAGAGAGAGACTAATGCCATCTGTTTGACTGACAGAGAGAGACTAATGCCATATGTTTGACTGACAGAGAGAGAGACTAATGCCATCTGTTTGACTGACAGAGAGAGAGACTAATGCCATCTGTTTGACTGACAGAGAGAGACTAATGCCATCTGTTTGACTGACAGAGAGAGAGACTAATGCCATCTGTTTGACTGACAGAGATAGACTAATGCCATCTGTTTGACTGACAGAGAGAGACTAATGCCATCTGTTTGACTGACAGAGAGAGAGACTAATGCCATCTGTTTGACTGACAGAGAGAGAGACTAATGCCATCTGTTTGACTGACAGAGAGAGACTAATGCCATCTGTTTGACTGACAGAGAGAGACTAATGCCATCTGTTTGACTGACAGAGAGAGACTAATGCCATCTGTTTGACTGACAGAGAGAGAGACTAATGCCATCTGTTTGACTGACACAGAGAGACTAATGCCATCTGTTTGACTGACAGAGAGACTAATGCCATCTGTTTGACTGACAGAGAGAGAGACTAATGCCATCTGTTTGACTGACAGAGAGACTAATGCCATCTGTTTGACTGACAGAGAGAGACTAATGCCATCTGTTTGACTGACAGAGAGACTAATGCCATCTGTTTGACTGACAGAGAGAGAGACTAATACCATCTGTTTGACTGACAGAGAGAGAGACTAATGCCATCTGTTTGACTGACAGAGAGAGAGAGACTAATGCCATCTGCATTCGTTTTCAACTTTTAACCATTGTACACCAGATATGTTTTCAACCGTCACCATTATTTACCAGCCATGGTTTAATCCTTCACCATTAAAACTATTCACCAGCCATGTTTCAAATATTCACGTGACCACTAAACACCAGCAATGTTTTAAATCTTCACCATTATTCCCCAGCCATGTTTTAAACCAGGGATCGTCAACTAGATTCAGCCGAGGGCCTATTTTTTCACGTGCGGATGGCCGGAACATAATTACAAATCATTATTCGACACTGCAAATTGACCGCAAGAAGCCCAAACAGATATAATGTTTGACTAAAACATAATCATTTCAAACCTTGTTCACATTTGTATACGTGTCTCTCTATTATGTGTGGGAATACGTGGGAACAGATTTGTCAAATTAAAATCCCTTGGAGCTGTTTTCCAAGTGTCTATTATGTATTGACATTTTTTTGCTCAGAAAACCTGGGGGGGGCAAAATAAAACCACCAGTATCTAGAGGTCGGTCTTTGCCCCGGGTCACCCCCCCAACCAAAGTGTTGGGGAGTAGTTCCACATCATGTAATTCAACTAGTAATATAAGTACATTTTGCATTAGCTTCAGTGTTTTCGCTTACTTTTTCATGAATGTGACTTCACACCCCTTGCCTCACCAAACCTCACCATTAAACTTTACTTCTGTCACGCTGCTAGTGAGAACATAAGTTCCTCTGTGAATCTGGTGTTCAGTAAATGACTCGTGTTTGGTAGCTGTGTGATTAATTTATCAGGAGTCATGAGACATGGAAATGGATTGTGAAGAATTCTCATTAAATTAGAAATGTCTGGTGTGCTGAGTGTGTATTGATTTCTCATTAAATTATAAATGTCTGGTGTGCTGAGTGTGTATTGATTTCTCATTAAATTATAAATGTCTGGTGTGCTGAGTGTGTATTGAATTCTCATTAAATTATAAATGTCTGGTGTGCTGAGTGTGTATTGATTTCTCATTAAATTATAAATGTCTGGTGTGCTGAGTGTGTATTGAATTCTCAGTAATGATAAATGTCTGGTGTGCTGAGTGTGTATTGAATTATCATTAAATTATAAATGTCTGGTGTGCTGAGTATTTAACTTTATATCAAGGCACTAAGATATCTTTACCCATTAATGAAACCGTATAGACGTTCATGTCCCATTCCTACTGAAGAAACATTAACATACAGTGCCTTGCGAAGTATTCACCCCCACTTGGCATTTTTCCTATTCTGTTGCCTTACAACCT